>NC_135962.1:7440489-7692989 GCF_053455715.1 Rhinoraja longicauda | reverse complement strand
AATGGATCGATTGTAAGCATGTATTGTCCTTCTGCTGACCGGTTAGCATGCAACAAAAGCTTGTCACTGTACCTCGGTACACGTGACAACAAACTAACGTGAATTAAGTGTGCTTTCCCTGACGTGGAGCACCATATCCTTCAAGCTGGAATAAAGGGAACGACCGTGAAAGAGCAGAGATCAAACAAATCCAGGATTCTCCAACCAGTCCCAGGCATCCCCCTCTGTCCTTCATCCCAGCTCCTCTCTGCATCTTAAAACACACACCGGGGTTTCACAGTGGTGCAGCTGTTAGAGCCACTGCCTCACAGCGCCAGAGACCTGGGTCCAAACCCGACCTCCGGTGCTTGCTATTGCTATATATATTCTTGCTATTGAGGGCGTGCAGCGTAGGTTTACTAGGTTAATTCCCGGAATGGCGGGACTGTCGTATGTTGAAAGACTGGAGCGGCTAGGCTTGTATACACTGGAATTTAGAAGGATGAGAGGGGATCTTATCGAAACGTATAAGATTATTAAGGGGTTGGACACGTTAGAGGCAGGAAACATGTTCCCAATGTTGGGGGAGTCCAGAACAAGGGGCCACAGTTTAAGAATAAGGGGTAGGCCATTTAGAGCGGAGATGAGGAAAAACTTTTTCAGTCAGAGAGTTGTGAATCTGTGGAATTCTCTGCCTCAGAAGGCAGTGGAGGCCAATTCTCTGAACGCATTCAAGAGAGAGCTGGATAGAGCTCTTAAGGATAGCGGAGTCAGGGGGTATGGGGAGAAAGCAGGAACGGGGTACTGATTGAGAATGATCAGCCATGATCACATTGAATGGTGGTGCTGGCTCGAAGGGCCGAATGGCCTCCTCCTGCACCTATTGTCTATTGTCTATTGTCTATTGTCTATTGTCTATTGTCTATTGTTTATTGCTGTCTGTGTCGAGCGTGTACGTTCTCCCAGTGGCTGCATGGGGTTTCTCCATGCAACCTAGTTTCCCCCCACATCCCAAGGACACGTGGGTTTGTCGGTTATGTGGCCCCTGTAAATTGCCACGGGTGTGTAGGGAGTGGATGTGGATGACATAGAACTAGTGTGAACAAGGCGATCGAAGGACGGTTTGGACATGGTGAGCCATGTTGTAGCCTCCAATCAATCACTCCTATTAATCAAGTATCCTCACTGTCCCAGTTCTGATGGAGTGTCGTTCACCTGAGACGTTGTCTGTTTTCCTTCCTCCACAGAGACTGCCTGACCCCAGCATGTTGTTCTTCCTCTTGCATACTCCTACGTTGCCCACACACTCTGCTGTCGCCTTTGTTGCCCTCGTTGAGTGACTGCTGACAGTCGAGTATCTCTGATATTTGTACGCTGCAAAGACGTTATTTGTCAGTCAGACCGCGACTTTTAGCAACTCCCGTGGCAAGGATTGTATTGCAGTTCTTCCTGGGAGGGTGGGGAGTGCCGCGAATGAGGGTGGGAGTCACTTCACAACCACATCCCACCACCATCTCCAAAAGCTGAGCTGCCTGGGTCCGGCAGCACCTTTCACCCGCGTGCCACGGTGCCCTCTCATACGCTCATCAGCCGCAGGAGCAGGATCAGGCCGTTCGGCCCATCAAGCCTACTCCGCCGTTCAATCATGGCCGAAGAAGGGTCCTCGACCCGCAAGGTCACCCGTTCCTTCTCTCCAGAGATGCTGCCTGAGCTACTCTGTTAACACTAGGTTAATTCCCGGAATGGTGGGACTGTCGTATGTTGAAAGGCTGGAGCGATTGGGCTTGTATACACTGGAATTTAGAAGGATGAGGGGGGATCTTATTGAAACATATAAGATAATTAGGGGATTGGACACATTAGAGGCAGATAACATGTTCCCAATGTTGGGGGAGTCCAGAACAAGGGGCCACAGTTTAAGAATAAGGGGTAGGCCATTTAGAACGGAGATGAGGAAGAACTTTTTCAGTCAGAGGGTGGTGAAGGTGTGGAATTCTCTGCCTCAGAAGGCAGTGGAGGCCAGTTCGTTGGATGCTTTCAAGAGAGAGCTGTATAGAGCTCTTAAGGATAGCGGAGTGAGGGGGTATGGGGAGAAGGCAGGAACGGGGTACTGATTGAGAGTGATCAGCCATGATCGCATTGAATGGAGGTGCTGGCTCGAAGGGCTGAATGGCCTCCTCCTGCACCTATTGTCTATTGTCTATTGTCTACTCCAGCTCTTTGTGCTCATTCTTAAATAACTGTCCTTATTCAGGATACATTCCGCCCCCCCGGCAGTCCCGGAAATATCCCAGAGCGTGCCCGTGGACAAGCGCACAGTCCCTCTCTAACGCCACCCGGGTGCGGGCGTTTCGGGTCGAGACCCCCTTCTTCAGACTGAAAGAGTCACGGGGAAAGGGAAACGAGAGGCAGTCTGAAGAAGGATCTCGACCCGAAACGTCAGCCATTCATTCTTTCCAGAGATGCTGCCTGTCCCGCTGAGTGACTCCGGATGTAATCCTGGCAAAGGGGCAACGATTGGGGCAGGCAGTGTGGGGTGGGTACTACTGGCAGCCGTAGTGTTGCGGGGCTAGGACTGGAGTGAAGGAGGGGGCAGTTGGGATTCTCACCCACTGACCCCAGTATGAAAGCAAGCCTGCCCCTTGGCTAAGCAAGAGGGGGATCAGACGAAGACCATGGGTGGCAGAGGAGGGTTCAGTTTAGTTTGGAGATACAGCGCGGAAACAAGCCCTTCGACCCGCCGGGTCCGCTCCACACGAACACTATCCGACACACACTGGAGACAATTTACTCTAACACCGAGCCAATTAACCCACAAACCTGAACCTGCACGTCTTTGGAGTGTGGGAGGAGGCCGAAGATCTCGGAGAAAACCCACGCAGGTCACGGGGAGAACGTACAAACTCTGCGCAGACGGCACCCGTGGTCGGGATGGAACCCGGGTCTCCGGCGCTGCAAGTGCTGTAAGGCAGCAACTCTACCGCTGCACCGCCATAAGTGTAAGCACACTAGGCCCACAGGGCTGGGGATGGTGAGGGGGGGGGGGGGGGGGCGTGGGTGAGGGGGGCGGTGTTGTCCCATCAGCAGCTCGGTGACAGGGAGCCTGACCTGGCATTCCACATCCTAAACGTCCCAGGGAGTCCCTCGCACAAGAGAGGGTTAATTGTTGGACTGATGTGCTTCGAAGTCTCACTCGAGCAGGTCAGCCAACCACAGAGCAGCACTTTGGCAGCTCCTGCCGCTGTTGTTTGAACCCGGGCCTTGTTCTAAGTGAAACCATGTGACAGGCCGGAGAGGGGGGAGCGGGGATGAAAGAGTTCATGCCTCCTCTGGGCCAGCCTCCAGCCCCTGCACACTGCGGCAACGGCTGACAGCAAGTGGGGGGGGGAGGCTGGAGACTGATTACCACCCCTCCCCCCCACTCCCCATACCACTCCCCTCGACTGCTGGCTGGCTTGTGTGGTAGCCTCCTGCCCTGTGGAAGGTGTTGTGGTGAGTGGGGGGTGAGGATGGAGCTGGAGAATGGACAGCCGCTCGTTCCCTCATAGGGTCAGAAGTGGTAGGAGCAGAATTAGGCCATTCGGCCCATCAAGTCGAGTCCGCCATTCAATCATGGCTGATCTATCTCTTCCCCCTGACCCCATTCTCCTGCCCTCTCCCCATAACCTCTGACACCCTCAGGGAGCCGCGGAGACGCACGGCGCTCCCCCCTGCCCCCGCTCGGTGGGGTGGGACCGCCACAAGTCACAGCCCAGGACTCCGCTCCTAGCCCCAGAGCTGTGGTACAAGGCAGCAGCTCTGTGAGTCAGCTCCAGGCTTAGTCGAGACCTCCCTCCCACACAGTTCCAGTCTGGGCAGTGTGTGTGTCTCAGGGCAGTGTACAGATCCCAGTGTACCAAACAGTCACAAGGTCAAAAGTGATAGGAGCAGAATTAGGCCATTCGGCCCATCAAGTCTACTCCGCCATTCAATCATGGCTGATGTATCTCTCCCTCCGAACCCCATTCTCCGGCCTTCTCCCCATAACCCCTGACACCCGCACTAATCAAGGATCTGTCATTGACTGCCAGGCCCACACGCTCACACTTGCACTGCACACTCAAACATGCCTCCTCGCACACTCACCCCACCTGCACACTTCCTCTAGCACTCGCACACCCCCCACGCACACACATTCGCGCAAACTCGCTCACTCGCCCCCTCTGCCCACACACCTCCCCCCTGCCTCTGACACTTACATGCACAAGTGTACACTCACACAACCTGCGCACCCTCATGCCCACACCAACTCGCACGCTCACTCCCGCTTGCACACACCTGTTTACACACACAACCACACACCCATACTCAAACGCTCACTGCCACACTTCATTCCAGCACACAATCACTCACACACTCATAACTGCACTCACTACTGAACATGTGCAGGAAGGAACTGCAGATGCTGGTTTAAACCAAAGATAGACACAACGTGCTGGAGTGACTCAGCAGGATGGGCAGCGTCTCTGGAGAGAAGGAATGGGTGGCGTTTCGGGCCGAGACCCTTCTTCGGACTTAAAATATTCACATCTGTACCGTAAGCCCTTGCACCCTCTCACACTCACCCGCACACAATCACATTCACACTCAGCACACAATCCACATCCTCATGACTAACACATTCTGACACACCCACCGATCCACAACCGTGATCCAGACGCACACGCACGCTCACAATCACATCCCCCGCACAGTCCCAGTGCCCCACACTGACACTTTCACAACCACACATCCACACCTACACATTGGCCTCCACTGCCTTCTGTGGCAGAGAATTCCACAAATTCACAACTCACTGGGTGAAAACGTTTTTTTCTCACCTCAGTTTTAAATCACCTCCCCTTTATTCTTAGACTGTGTGGCCCCTGGTTCTGGACTCCCCCAACATTGGGAACATTTTTTCCTGCATCTAGCTTGTCCAGTCCTTTTATAACTTTACACGTTTCCATAAGATCCCCTCTCATCCTCCTTCTAAATTCCAGTGAATACAAGCCCAGTCTTTCCAATCTTCCCCCATAAGACAGTCCCGCCATCACGGGGATTAACCTGGTGAACATACGCTGCACTGCCTCAATAACAAGGATGTCCTTCCTCAAATTAGGAGACCAAAACTGCACACAACGGAAGCCACAATAGCCGTCGGGACTTATTCCCGGTGATGGGACCGTATCGCGGCCTTACCACTTTGCCGCTTGTCCCATCTTCAAACCCCATTCCCTGCAGTGCCAACTCCTTGGCCACAGTCCATCCTTTGCCCCCTCCCCCCCCGTTGCCCAGCAGAGGTGTTGATGTTACTGGGGGTTGTGTTGCTCTCTCACATATTGCCTTTCCCTATCTATTCGCCTGATTTGAGATCTGGCCAAGCATTGACTGCCCAACCTTTCCACCCATGGTGAGCCAGCCATCTTGAACCGTTACGTCCTTCTGCTGAAGGTGCCCCCCAGCAGCGATGTTGGGGAGGGAGGTCCAGCGATCAGATGCGGCATTGGTCTCCTGATGCTGCTGAAGGATAATGTAACGCTGAGGAAAGTTTGTGAGCAAGCTGAAATATATGACCTTAAGGCATAAACAGGTGACAAACGCAGGACTGGTGTGAACACAGTTGCAGCATCTGGGGGGGGGGGGATCGATTGCAAGCCGATTCCACTCGTGGGAGAGTCTAGGACTAGAGCTCACAGCCTCAGAATTAAAGGACGTTCCTTTCGGAAGGAGATGAGGAGGAATTTCTTCAGTCAGAGGGCGGTGAATCTGTGGAATTAATTGCTACAGAAGGCTGTGGAGGCCAAGCCGATGGATATTTTTAAGGCAGAGATGGATTCTGGATTAGTACGGGTGTCAGGGGTCATGGGGGGGGAGGCAGTAGAATGGGGTTAGGAGGGAAAGAATGATGGAGTAGACTTGAAGGGCCGAATGGCCTAATTCAGCTCCTATCTCTTATGAAGTTAGTCAGACATCTGATGGTTTTGTGGCTCCAGTTTGATTTTAGATGGAAGGCCAATGGATTTAACAGTGGATTGCAAGTCCTTTCACCTCCGCAATACAACTTCCTCAACTGACCCCAGGTTGCACCCATGTAGGGCAGCTAAAGGTTGGGCCCCAATTCTGCCCCCCCGCAGTTCAACAGCTCTACCCCTGCGATCACACAGACAGAACAGAGAGGTGGCTTTTAAACAACGGGCAGATGCAGTGTAGCATTTGGGTCAGGAAGGCAGGGCCGAGGTAGAAGAGGGGACGAGGTTAGGTGCTTTTTGAAAACGGTTGAAGAGTACTGAGTTCACGGGTGCTGGAAGGTGACAGTGGTGTATAAAGTTCAGCTGTGAGCGGGCGGAAAGAGAGACCGGCTCTAATTTTAGCTGCTGTCTGCATCACGCTGGTATTTACAGAACGTGAAAAAGCACCTAGCGTTTTGTTTGCAGTTCCTCCTTTTGTTTTGCCCTTGTAGCCACTGCCTCTTGCGTTGCAAGGGGCAGGACATTGTCTTACACTCCCTGTCAGTGCCTCATTCACCCTGATGTGTTGCTGCTCCACCTCCCCCTGCTCCTTCCTCAACCCGGGGCGGGGGGGGTGGTTGGGGGACTGGGGCAACTCTGGAGTGAGAAGGGAATGACAGCCTCTGGGTGGACCAGAGGGCAAGGAGACTAATTAGTCTCCAGCGCCTGCTATTTTAAAGGCTTACACGTTGCCTTGCAGTGCCTGGCTCTTTCCTTTGGTGGCGCTGTGACACAAGGCCTCGCACACACCATGAAGGAACTGCAGATGCTGGTTCAAATCAAAGATAGAAAGAAAAAGTTCCAGTAAGCTGTTTGTAGGGTGGAAGTGAGAAGCTGGTGCGACCTGGGTGGGGGAGGGATGGAGAGAGAGAGGGAATGCCGGGGCTACCTGAAGTGAGATTATTAAGGGGTTGGACACGTTAGAGGCAGGAAACATGTTCCCAATGTTGGGGGAGTCCAGAACCAGGGGCCACAGTTTAAGAATAAGGGGTAGGCCATTTAGAACGGAGATGAGGAAAAACATTTTCAGTCAGAGAGTTGTGAATCTGTGGAATTCTCTGCCTCAGAAGGCAGTGGAGGCCAATTCTCTGAATGCATTCAAGAGAGAGCTAGATAGAGCTCTTAAGGATAGCGGAGTCAGGGGGTATGGGGAGAAGGCAGGAACAGGGTACTGATAGAGAATGATCAGCCATGATCACATTGAATGGTGGTGCTGGCTCGAAGGGCCGAATGGCCTACTCCTGCACCTATTGTCTATTGTCTAATATTCATGCCACTGGGCTGTAAACACAAACTGCTGGAGTAACTCAACGGGTCAGGCAGCATCTCTGGAGAGAAGGGATGGGTGACGTTTCGGGTCGAGACCCTTCTTCAGACTGATGTTAGGGGAGGGAGCGGGACAGAGATAGAATGTAGTCGGAGACAGCAAGACTGGTGGGAGCACTGGGAAAGGGGAGGGGATGGAGAGAGAGGGAAAGCAGAGACTATCTGAAGTTAGAGAAGTCAATGTTCAGACCGCTGGGGTGTAAACTACCCAAGCGAAATATGAGGTGCTGTTCCTCCAATTTGCGCTGGGCCTCACTCTGACAATGGAGGAGGCCCAGGACAGAAAGGTCAGATTGGGAATGGGAGGGGGAGTTAAAGTGCTGAGCAACCGGGAGATCAGTTTGGTTAAGGTGGACTGTTCAGCGAAACGATCGCCGAGCCTGCCCTTGGTTTCGCCGATGTACAGAAGTTGACACCTGGAACAGCGGACACAGTCGATGAGGTTGGAGGAGGTGCAAATGAACCTCTGCCTCACCTGGAAAGACTGTTTGGATGGAGTCGAAGGGGGGAGATAAAGGGATAGGTGTTGCATCTCCTGCGGTTGCAGGGGAAAGTGCCTGGGGATGGGGTGGTTTGGGTGGGAAGGGACGAGTTGACGGGGGGAGTTGTGGAGGGAACAGTCTCTGCGGAAAGCAGAAAGGGGTGGAGATGGGAAGATGTGGCCAGTGGTGGGGTTCCGTTGGAGGTGACGGAAATGTTGGAGGCTTATATGCTGTATGCGACTGCTGATGGGGTGGAAGGTGAGGACGAGGGGGACTCTGTCCTTGTTATGAATGGGGGGAGGGGGGGCAAGAGCAGAGCTGCAGGATATCGAGGAGGCCCTAGTGAGAGCCTCATCTATGATGGAAGAGGGGAACCCCCGTTTCCTAAAGAATGAGGAAATCTACGATGACCTGGTATGGAAAACCTCATCCTGGGCGCAGATGCAGCATCGACGGAGGAATTGGGAGTAGGGGATAGAGTCTTTACAAGAAGCAGGTTGGGAAGAAGTGTAGTCTAGATAGCTACAGGGGTCAGTGGGTTTGTAGTAGATGTCGGTCAATAGTCTGTCTCCTGCGATGGAGGGTGAGGTCTAGAAACGGTAGAGGGATGTCAGAGATGGTCCAAGTGAATTTGAGTGCAGAATGGAAATTAGTCGTGAAGTTGATGAAGTCAGTGAGTTCTACATAGGTGCAGGAGGTAGCACCGATGCAGTTGTCAATGTAGCGGAGGTAGAGTTCGGGGATAGAGCCTGTGTACGCCTGGAACAGGGATTGTTTAATCGTACCCTACAAAGAGGCAGGCATAGCTGGGGCCCCAGCAAGTGCCCATAGCTATACCTTGGATTTGGAGGAATTGGGAGGAATCGAAGAATTTGTTAAGGGTAAGGACCAGCTCCGCTAGGCGGAGGAGAGTATTAGTAGACGGAATTTGGCTGGTTCTGCTGTTGAGGAAGAAACGGAGGGCTTTAAGACCTACCTGGTGGGGGATGGAGGTGTAGAGTGACTGGACATCCATAGTAAAGATGAGGGAGTGGGGGCCTGGAAAACAGAAGTCACTGAGGAGACAAAGAGCATGTGAGGTGTCTTGGACATAGTTAGGGAGGGATTGGACCAAGAGGGGATAGGATGGAATCGAGGTAGGTGGAAATTAATTAGGTGGGACATGACCAAGCAGAAACAATGGGTCTGCCAGGACAGTTCTGTTTGTGGATTTTGGGGAGAAGATAAAATCGGGCCGTGCGGGGCTGGGGAACGATAAGGTTGGAGGCTTTAGAGGGCAGAGAACCGGAAGAGATGGGTTCAGTAATGGTGTTTGAGATTAAGGTCTGGTGGTCGTCTGTGGGGGTCATGGTCCAAGGATAAGTAGGAGGAGGTGTCTGAGAGTTGTCGCCTGGTCTCAGCCCGGTAGAGGTCAGTACGCCAGTCTACCACGGCACCTCCCTTGTCGGCAGCTTTGATTATAATGTCAGGGTTGCTGCAGAGTGAGCGGAGGGCTGAACAGTCCTCTTGTACAGTGCTGTTTTTCCAATACGCATCCTCTAATGCCAAAACACTAGACTGCGTTTCCAACACATGTCCTTTAATGCCACGATACAGTGGTGTTTCCAATGCACGTCCTTTAATGCCAACTTGCACAAGGCTGTGTTTCCAATAAGCGCCCTTTAATGCCCCAGCACAGGGCTGTGTTTTCAATACTCGCCCTTTACTTCCACCTGCACATTCTGTGTTTCCAATACACCCCCTTTAATGCCAACTATACAGGGCTGTGTTTCAAATACACTTTAATGCCACCTGCACATTCTGTGTTTCCAATACCCCCCCCCCCCTTTAATGCCAACTATACAGGGCTGTGTTTCAAATAAACTTTAATGCCACCTGTACAAGGCTGTGTTTCCAATACGCGCCCCCTGTTTGTGGTCTCCTTGCACCCAGCACTGGGGGAGCAGCGAATATCCTTGGCAGCTCATTGGGCCGGATATGATGCATGGAGCTGCCCTTAACCCAAACCTATGAGTTCACACACCAGCTTGCCAGAGATTGTCACTTAGGTGGGCCGGCCCTTAGGCCGGGATCAGGACGAAGGACAAGAATGGCCTTGCCTCGGGCACTCCGTCACAGGCTTCAGTCATTGCCGATGGTTGGAGCCTCACAGAAATATACAACATGGAAACAGGCCCTTCGGCCCACCAAGTCCATGCCAGCCAACAAGCACCCATCGCAGACACAAAAAGCTGGAGTAAACTCGACGGGTCAGACAGCATCTCCGGAGAAAAGGAATAGGTGACGTTTCGGATCGAGACCCTTCTTCAGACGCATCAGGGGAAAGGGAAATGAGAGATGTGGAACAAATGAATGAAAGATATGCCAAAAAGTAACGATGATAAAGGAAGCAGGCCATTGTTGACTGTGGACTAGATGATAACGGATTACAGACAAAGAGACTCAACAAGATGACTTTGAAGCTGCTACGACCACTTGGCTGGGGAAGGGATGGAGTGAGAGAGGGGATGCAAGGGTTGCTTGAAGTTGGGGAAATCAATATTCATACCACTGGGAGGTGGGCTGCTCACCTCTTTTCCAGTTTTCTCACCCCTACTGGAATCAGTCCAAAGATGGGTCCTGACCCCAAACATACTTGTCCATTGCTTCTGGAGATGCTACCTGATCAGCACTTGCGCTTTTATTTGTAAACCAGCATCTGCAGTTCCTTGTGTCTACACTTAGGAGTAACGTTGTTGCACGTCAGATATTTGAAAAATCATTGTGGAATTGTATGATTTTTTTCTGAAATTTAACATGGTCAGTGATGTCTGTTGTTAAGATATGGAACAATAGGGGTATATATATTGGTGGTGGGATTTCTTTGGTGTTCAAGAGATTGGAACAGGCTGCTGTCTTGTTCTTATTCACCCTGCCTGTGACAAACTTACATCGCAAATACCTCTGCACCGTGTGAGATGGATTGTTCCACTCGACAAACGAAATGCATCTCAGGAACAATACCCTTCTTACCGTTCATACTTTAGTTTAGTTTAGTTTAGAGATACAGCGTGGAAGCAGGCCCTTCGGCCCACCGAGTCCGCACCGACCCGCGATCACCCTGCACATTAGCACTTGGGACAATTTGCAATCTTTACTGAAGCCAATTAACCGACAAACCTGTGCCTCTTTGGGAGCGTGGGGGGAAACCGGAGCACCCGGGGTAAACCCACGCAGGTCACGGGGAGAACGTACAAACCTCGTACAGACGTCACCTGTAGCCAGGATCGAACCTGGGTCTCTGGCGCTGTAAGACAGCAACTCTACCGCTGTGACTCTTCTAGCTTACTGTGATAAAAAATATCCCATTGTGCAAATCGGAGAATGGTTGCAGCATGGAAATCCACATTGAGTTTGACTCAATGAATGACTCATTGAGTTTGCACCAACTCTATTTAAAAGCCGTTCCTGTGCCTCCTGGCCAAAGCCTTGTAATATTTTTTTCCCTTTCAGAAGCTCGCCTAGCTATCTTTTGAACGCTATTGCTTCTGGATCCCAACCGCCTTCTCTATGGAAGAAAACCTTTCCTTCCTGCCTCTTTGCCTTGTTTTGCCAAAATACCACATTCCACATCTCCTGGCTCTTGACCCTCAACTGCTGGGATCATTTTCTCTCCATCTCTCCAGAGCAGTCATGACTTTCCCAACCAACCTCCATCAGATCTCTCCTACGCAGACAGTGCTCCTGTGTCCCGCACAACTGAAGTCTGCCATTTTGATGGTCACCTTTTCACAACTTCCAATTGGCCCAGATTTCTACCTCTGACATTCCAGATCCTTGGAGAGAGCCCATTCGGCACCTTGCGACATATCCGTGCCTCCCTCCTGCCCAATCTTGCCAAACGTCTACCAATGCGTCACTGAAAGGCAGGCTAAGTGGCCACTGGTAGCTGACGGCTCATGGAGACGAGGATCCCACCTCAGCAACACTTACCGTGGCACCTCTGAGCGCTTGTGGAACGTTGAGAGGGTTCTAAGGTCTATCCAGATGATCGGTCCGTGCCATGACTGCCAAGGGAAGGTGTGGCAAAACAAAAATCTGGAACAATGGGGCGTGTAAAATTTAGACCTGCCCACGTAAACCCTCCAGGAGAAATCAATTTTTCTCCAAGAAGCTTTTCTCACCATGGTAACATGTACGTGATAAAGCGTCGCCATGGCAATGTTCTCATAGTAATATGAGCATTGTCTAGGTGTCTCATAGTGAATTAAAAGTGTTGTCACGGTGATGATCCCAGTCACTTCATTGACCTTAAATGTTCAGTTTCACTTAGCTTAGTCGCACCTTGTTCTTAGTGGATGACCAGTGAGATGACCAGCGAGATCGAACCTTTGCATTGATATTTAGAATTAACGAGAATTAACGAGTGCACCTGGAGGCCATCTGTACTAACGTTTTTTTTTCTCTCATCCCCATTTCTGACGAAACAAGAGCAGAAAACGCCGGAAGCACTCTGCACGTCAAGTAACGTATGCGGAGAGGAAAAAAAACAGAGTTCGTGTCTCAGACTGAACACTGGAATAAGGCAAATTTCAGATCAAAATCCCTCTCGTCAGAATTTTTCCTTTGAACCTGCAATGTTACCTCTGTTTCTCTTCTCACAGATGCTGCCTGACCTGCTGGGCGTTTTCATTTCACATTTCCGGCACCTGCAGTTTTTATCTTGTTAACAAAAGTCAGGGGTGTTTAACGGTCATCTCCACCAGGGCCAAAACAATGGACTTCTTACTTGCTGCAGCTTTGAGTGCAGTTAATGGAATAAATAAAATGAATATGCAATCAATGTTCAGATATTCTAGGTAAAATAGTGCAAGTCAGAGTATGTGGTGCAACCTTGTACAGAGTTTATAATTGTCTCTGATGTCTTCTTCAAGCAGTGCATCTTGTAGCATACTTCCATAGTAGCGAGTTGATACCCATACCTGTCAGACATGATTGAATGGCGGAATAGATTTGACAATAGACAATAGACAATAGGTGCAGGAGGAGGCCATTCGGCCCTTTGACCCAGCACCGCCATTCAATGTGATCATGGCTGATCATTCTCAATCAGTACCCCGTTCCTGCCTTCTCCCCATCCCCCCCTGACTCCGCTATCCTTAAGAGCTCTATCTAGCTCTCTCTTGAATGCATTCAGAGAATTGGCCTCCACTGCCTTCTGAGGCAGAGAATTCCACAGATTCACAACTCTCTGACTGAAAACGTTTTTCCTCATCTCAGTTCTAAATGACCTACCCCTTATTCTTAAACTGTGGCCCCTTGTTCTGGACTCCCCCAACATTGGGAACATGTTTCCTGCCTCTAACGTGTCCAACCCCTTAATAATCTTATACGTTTCGATAAGATCTCCTCTCATCCTTCTAAATTCCAGTGTAAACACTTGAAAAGTTTCGTCAACGTTGTCTTTGAAGCAGCTTAATTGTCAGCTGGGAAGACAGAAGAACCAACATCAGGGTGCTGAATGAAGCAAAAACATCAAGCATCAACGCCTTCGTCATCAAGGACCAACTAAGATTTTTTTAAATTTTAGATTTAGAGATACAGCGCAGAAACAGGCCCTTCAGCCCACCGGGTCCACGCCGCCCAGCGATCCCCGCACGTTAACACTATCCTACACCCACAAGGGACAATTCTTTCATTTTTTTTTTACATTTGCCCAGCCAATTAACCTACAAACCTGTGCGTCTTTGGAGTGTGGGAGGAAACCGAAGATCTCGGAGAAAACCCACGCAGGTCACGGGGAGAACGTGCAAACTCCGTACAGACGGCGCCCGTAGTCAGGATCGTACCTGAGTCTCCGGCGCTGCATTCACTGTAAGGCAGCAACTCTACCGCTGCGCCACCGTGCAAGAGATGGAGCGGTCATGTTGTTCGGATGGAAGACGAGCGTCCACCAAAGCAGGCCCTCTACTCCCAGGTTAAAGAAGGCAAACGTAAAAGAGGCGGACAAAAGAAGAGATTCAAAAGCCAGCATGAAGAAATGTGAAATCGCCATCGGAAATTGGGAAACCAATGGCAAGGGCAGGAAACTCTGGCCAACCATCATCCAAAAAGGAACAGCGACCTTCGAAGCCAACAGACGCGCAGAATTAGAAGACAAGAGAAGTAAACGGAAAGAGAGGCAGCAACAACCAAAGCCCGATCTGACAACTGGAATTACCTGCCCTGAATGCCAAAGAACTTTTCAAAACCAGGATTGGACTCATATGTCACCTGAGAGTTCATGAAAACAACAGAGCCTAGACCATCATCCTCGACCTCGAGGGATAGCCACGACGACGAGACTTGATGGGCCGAATGGCCTAATTCGACTCCTATCACTTATGACCTAGAGGGAAGATGACCACTTTACCTTTTTTTAAAATACAAATACTTTTTATTCAGAAAGCAAAAAACAAACGTACAAAAAAGGTAACACGATCAAAATGGCCTTTGTGGCAGGTTACCAAACAACAGTCATCAATTTTAAAGTAACGTCATCATCATCAGTATTACACTCGATCTCCCGCGGCGACCAGCGTTCACGGAAGGCCTCCAGAGTCCCGGAACAGGGGCGGGCAGCCGAACCCTGTACGGCTGTCGACTGCCCGCTGCCTGGACCCGCGGATGGCCATCTTGGCCAGGCCCAGGAGCAGGCCAACCGGGAGACCCCCTCCTCTCTCCCTCCCTCCCCTCCCCTCTCCCTCCCTCCCTCCCCTCCCCCCTCTGTACCGGGTGCCCAAAAATTAAAAGCGTGGGGCTAAAATGGAGCCAGAACTTGAGGAGCAGCCCCTTCAGATACTCGAACAGGGGCTGCAACCTCACGCACTCTGTATACAAATGGTACACGGTCTCCTCCTCACCGCAGAAGGGACTGGCGGCAGACGAGACCGTGAACCGGCTCAAGCACCTGTTACAGGTCACAGCCTTATGCAACACTCTCCACCCCAGGACCCCGATGTAAAGGGGGAGGACCCCCTTATAGAGAGACCTCCACTGGGGACCGCTCCCGCCGTCAGGTGGTAACACGGACCGCCAGGGCGTGTCCGGATGGAAGACGAGAGCGAGGAAGTGGAGAGTGTGCAGGAGCAGGCCATTTTACCTTGGGAGTGAAGAGGTGGCCTTCGGGTTTTATGGTTTCTTTCATCACGATCTGTTTGGACATTACTCGTGGGGTTCCACCAGCCCAGTCAGAGCTCAACATAAGCGAATGGTATGTTGGCATTCATAGCGAGGGGATTTGAGTATAGGAGCAGGGAGGTTCTGCTGCAGTTGTACAGGGCATTGGTGAGACCACACCTGGAGAATTGAGGGCCTGAGCTGTATGGAGAGGTTGGGCATGCTAGGTCATTATTAGCAGTAGATGTGGGGTAGGTAGAATAGGTCTTAAATGGACAGATAAACATTAGAAAGGCCACATGATGCCTAGCACAATAAGACCATACCTATCCTATGTCTCATCCTTTTTGCCACCTGATTCCTCAGTTTCTTAGATACACACATCCAAAGATATTTTGATCTCAGCCTTGAATACACTAGGAGTTTGAATAGTCCAGTTTTTATCATTGGGCGGCACGGTGGCACAGCGGTAGAGTTGCTGCCTTACAGCGAATGCAGCGCCGGAGACTCAGGTTCGATCCTGACCACGGGCGCCGTCTGTACGGAGTTTGTACGTTCTCCCCATGACCTGCGTGGGTTTTCTCCGAGATCTTCGGTTTCCTCCCACACTCCAAAGATGTATAGGTATGTAGGTTAATTGGCTGGGCAAATGTAAAAATTGTCCCTAGTGGGTGTAGGATAGTGTTAGTGTGCGGGGATCGCTGGGCGGCGCGGACCCGGTGGGCCGAAGGGCCTGTTTCTGCGCTGTATCTCTAAATCTAAATCTGAATCCTTTCTGGAGGGTTTTGCCTTATTTTGCTTTTTATTAGTGATCATCAAAATCAGATACTATCCATTATTAAGAAAAAATATTTACTCAGTAAATGCCTCTGGTTTATAATGGGAAACTAAATTGAAACTGGTAATTATAACAATTGCAGACTTCCCCTTAAGTACTTCTAACAAAATCTTTATTTTTGTTTCATGTTATTGCATTATACTTTTGCTTTTCTCACCCCATTTCTACCTTGGAAAGAAAACTGCAGATTCTGGTTAAAATCGAAGGCAGACACAAAATGCTGGAGTAACTCAGCAGGTCAGGCAGCATCTCTGGAGAGAAGGGATGGGTTCACAAAATGCTGGAGTCACCCATTCCTTCTCTCCGGAGATGCTGCCTGACCCGCTGAGTGACTCCAGCATCGTGTGTCTGTCCAAGGCTTCAGTCTTCCAGCTTCACACATCACTGGCCAATGTGATAGAATCATAGAGTGATACAGCGTGGAAACAGGCCCTTCCACCCAACTTGCCCACACCGGTCAACATGCCCCATCTACACTAGCTCCACCTGCCTGCATTTGGCCCATATAACACCTTTCCTATCCATGTACCTGTCCAAATGTCGTTTAAACGTTGTGGTAGTACCTGCCTCAACTACCCCCTCTGGCAGCTCGTTCCATATACCCACCACTCTCTGTATAAAAAAGGTTGCCCTTCAGGTTCCTATTTAACCTTTCCTCCCTCACCTTAAACCTATGTGCCCAGCAATCAGGAGGGAATGGCCTGTGAGGACACTTAGAAAGCCAGTGGCCTGCGAGAAAAATGAATGGCAATGTAAGTTCAGTCAGGCTGACATTCCCATTCCTTATCTCCTGAGATGCTGCCTGACCTGCTGAGTTACTCCAGCATTTTGTGAATAAATACCTTCACTGAGTCTTATTAGTCAAAATACAAATAATTTTCCAGGCTCGGATTTGTTGCAACGGAATAATTAAGACCACAAAAAATTCCAGTGTGAGAATCTGGTGTCTGATGGGTAGAGAATACTGAGAGATTGACAAGCGTGAGCTTTCTCCTAATTTCTAAACCCCCGGGTTCAATCCTCCCTGCCTCGGGCCGAGTCCAAACTGAGGTGGGTGAACTCCAAATGGAACAGAGACTGCTTTTTGAAGCTTGCATCAAGGACTTCGCTGGGGAACGCAGGGAGGTGCTGGTTATGTTGTGAAAGAGGAAGGCTTCATCCCACAGGGTTCCTAGGCCAGAGCTCGGCTTTAGGCTTTTCCATCCCGTGTGTAAGTTGCTGCCTGCTGCTGCTGGGCTGCTGGGGCCTGCTGTGCAGTGACGCAAGACCTTCGGGAAGAAGAATGTGCCATTCAGCTCCCTGCAGGCCACGCCCGTGAGATCATGTCTCATTTAAGTCCACCTGCACACCTTCGCTTCATATGTCTACCTCACAACCATCTTGGGCGTCCCAAATATCCCCAGACACAAGTCACCTCATTGAAACGTGCCGAATAGTGAAAGGCTTGGATAGAGTGGATGTGGAGAGGATGTTTCCACTAATGGGAGAGTCTAGTACTAATGAGCCTCAGAATTAAATGACGTTCCTTTAGGATGGAGATGAGGAGGAATTTGTTTAGCCAGAGGGTGGTGAATCTGTGTAATTCTTTGCCACAGAAGGCAGTGGAGGCCAATTCTCTGAATGCATTCAAGAGAGAGCTGGATAGAGCTCTTAAGGATAGTGGAGGCAGGCGGTATGGGGAGAAGGCAGGAACGGGGTACTGATTGAGAATGATCAGCCATGATCACATTGAATGGCGGTGCTGGCTCGAAGGGCCAAATGGCCTCCTCCTGCACCTATTGTCTATTGTCAATGGTCTATTGCCCACCTGACATCAGTCTGAAGAAGGGTCTCGACCCGAAACGTCACCCATTCCTTCTCTCCTGAGATGCTGCCTGACCCGCTGAGTTACTCCAGCATTTTGTGAAATAAATACCAAGTCAATAGATATCTTTAAGGCAGAGATAGATTCTTGATTAGTATGCCTGTCAGGGGTTATGGGGAGAAGGCAGGAGAATGGGGTTAGGAGGGAGAGATAGATCAGCCATGATTGACTGGCAGAGTAGATGGCCTATCACTTAAGAGAAGAGAAGAATCGATAGTCTATTCCTGGCTTCAGACCAGATACTAATACCAGACTGTACAATACCCAGACTGTACAATGCCCCCTCCAGCACTGCACGCTCCTCCCCACCTCCTCTTGCATTCAAAATGGCCTATCTAATTACAACTTTGGGCCTCTTTGATCTTAATTTCCCAGTGGTGGAAATACCTATTTGACTTACCCTTCGTAATCCTTTCACTCTTCTGAGTAAAGCAACCCGGCTTAGTCTCCCATCCAGAAGGAAAGTGAAGCCAGCTCTGGCCTAACCTATCGGTCTTCCTGATCTAACCGTCAGCCTTCCACCGAATTGCGCTGATTCTAGGGCCATTATTATCTTTGCTGAGATGCGGTGCCTGAAATTGAACGCTGTACCTCCACACGGGGTCTGATCAAAGGCTCTTTGCAATCGGAGCATCATTTCCTCTGCTTCATCGTCCAACTTCTTTGGACAAAGGCCAACACTTCCACTCACCTTTTTCAAACGCACTGCACCTGCCATCTTTAAATAAGGCCCGAGAACCGAGAAATTATTCAAAACAAACCCGCAGGAAGCAATCAAATTCTCTTATCTCCTGCGTTCTGAGTTTTGAGTAAAGGCGTCGGAAGGAACTGCAGATGCTGGTTGACACTGAAGATAGATTTAAAATGCCGGAGTAACTCAGCGGGACAGGCAGCATCTCTGGAGAGAAGGAATGGGTCGAGAGGGTCGAGACCCGGTCTGAAGAAGGGTCTCGACCCGAGACGTCACCCATTCCTTCTCTCCAGAGATGCTGCCTGTCCCGCTGAGTTACTCCGGCATGCTGGGTGAAGGTGTCCTTGGACGCGTCGTGTAACCTCTGCCTTCCAGAGCTTTTCCTATGTATTTGATTGATCGACTCCTTTTTGCAATCTCTGTTTCCACTTGCTAACTGACACAGAGCATTGGCTTCACATTCCTGCACATCCCCCCGTGAAACGCAGCTCGCCATTTCTGAGATGCAGAGAGATCTATCCTTTGGTTCGAGCAGGGTGGGCTCACGATTAGCCACACCGAATGGCTCGAGTTGAGAAAAACTGCTCGGCCCAACAGATCTGTGTTGAACACAGTACTCCGGATGGGGTTTCATCAAAGGTTCTATGCAATTGGAGTGTGGCTTCCTCTTCATTCCAGTCTAACCCCTTTGGAAATAGGCCAATATTCCATTAGCCTTTTCTGAAATGCCTTCAATGTGCTAGCCTTAAGTAAGTTGTGGAAATACAGAACTTCTTTTTGTGTTTTGCGTGAACCCTCCATGTAATATTTACTCTGAGTGTAATGGTCAGAGTCATTGGGCACTCTGGGCCCATGTCATTTGGACGTACTGGGAATCTGACAAAGTGGGCATTGGGTTGACTGACCATTGGGCTGTCTGATAGTTTGGTCGATTGGCAGCTATACTTGACCTGCCTATATTAACCTAAAATATATCTCTGAAATACAATGCCCAGACTGTACAACACCAGATATTCTTGCTATTGAGGGCGTGCAACGTAGGTTTACTAGGTTAATTCCCGGAATGGCGGGACTGTCGTATGTTGAAAGACTGGATCGACTAGGCTTGTATACACTGGAATTTAGAAGGATGAGAGGAGATCTTATCGAAAAGTATAAGATTATTAAGGGGTTGGACACGTTAGAGGCAGGAAACATGTTCCCAATGTTGGGGGAGTCCAGAACCAGGGGTCACAGTTTAGGAATAAGGGGTAGGCCATTTAGAACTGAGATGAGGAAAACAAAATTCAGTCAGAGAGTTGTGAATCTGTGGAATTCTCTGCCTCAGAAGGCAGTGGAGGCCAATTCTCTGAATGCATTCAAGAGAGAGCTGGATAGAGCTCTTAAGGATAGCGGAGTCAGGGGGTATGGGGAGAAGGCAGGAACGGGGTACTGATTGAGAATGATCAGCCATGATCACATTGGATGGCGGTGCTGGCTCAAAGGGCCGAATGGCCTCCTCCTGCACCTATTGCCTATTGTCTATTGTCTATTGTCTATTGTCAGACTGTACAATACCAGACCGCTCAACATCTAAGTGGCCCAATGGCTAAGTTGGTGCTTTTCATACTTGCTATATTGCCCCACTAGCAATGAATGAGACTCGGCCCTTGTATCATTACACTAGGAGCAGCGAAATGGGCAGATCACGCAATTACCCCATTACCATCCTGCCCCCTTCTATCCAAGTGGAGTTTTATCTTGAGGAGGGAATGGATGGACAACGTTTTGGGTCAGGATCCTTCTTCAGAGTTCCTCCAGCACTTTGTGCTTTTGCTCAACATTTCAGCACCTGCAGTGTATTGTTGCATAGAAACGTAAGGTGCAGGAGTAGGTCATTCGACCCTTCGAGCCAGCACCGCCATTCAATATAATTGCGGCTGATCATCCACAATCAGTACCCCGTTCCTGCTTTCTCCCCACATCCCTTGATTCCGTTAGCCCTAAGAGCTACATCTAACTCTCACTGTCATCTGAGTTATTTATTGTCCTTCGCATAAGTTGGTATATTCAGTTAGACATCTTCCCATCTCCTCCCCTTTCTGCGTTCCGCAGAGACCGCTCCCTCCGTAACTCCCTGGTCCACTCGTCCCTTCCTACCCAAACCACCCCATCCCCGGGCACTTTCCCCAGCAACCGCAGGAGATGCAACACCTGTCCCTTTACCTCCCCCCTCAACTCCATCCAAGGACCCAAACAGTCCTTCCAGGTGAGACAGAGGTTCACCTGCACCTCCTCCAACCTCATCTATTGCATCCGCTGCTCAAGATGTCAACTTCTTTACATCGGCGAAACCAAGCGCAGGCTCGGCGATCGCTTCGCTCAACTCCTTCGCTTAGTCCGCCTTAACCAACCTGATCTCCCGGTGGCTGAGCACTTCAACTCCTCCTCCCACTCCCAGTCTGACCTTTCTGTCATAGGCCTCCTCCAGTGCCATAGTGAGGTCCACCGGAAATTGGAGGAACAGCACCTCATATTTCGCTTGGGCAGCTTGCAGCCCAGCGGTATGAACATTGGCTTCTCCAATTTTAGATAGTTCCTCTGTCCCTCTCTTCCCCTCCCCCTTCCCAGATCTCCCTCTATCTTCCTGTTTCCACCTATATCCTTCCTTTGCCCCGCCCCCCCTGACATCAGTCTGAAGAAGGGTCTCGACCCGAAACGTCACCCATTCCTTCTCTCCCGAGATGCTGCCTGACCTGCTGAGTTACTCCAGCATTTTGTGAATAAATACCTACAGTTAGATAGTTCAATAATACTTTGGCTTTGGGCTTGGTCTTCTTAGTTGAGCGCTTATCCTGGAGTTATAGCACACGTGCTTTGTGTTTTAGTTGTAATCTGGGTTGGTCTTGCCATCTTTGACTCAATGTTCTCCTTTGGCATCAGCGTGATGCAAACGCTGGAAGATTTCACCCGCCAAACCTTCGTCTGGAATGTGCTGGCTGCCAGGGAGCCTCACCGGCCTAAGGCTGACCAGTCATCTCACGTGAGGTCCATGGCCTTCACTCTCTCCACAGAAGCTGCCTGGCCTGCGATCCGCTCAGACATTTTCTGGCTGCCCTGTGGCTTTTGTCTTGTTTTTCCAGGAAGTTAAAGGTAGAGACAAAATGCTGCAGTAACTCCAGGGGTCAGGCAGCATCTCTGGAGAGAAGGAATGGGTGACATCTCGGGTCGAGACCCCATAAACAGAAGTCCAGTCTGTAGAAGACTCCACCTGAAACGTCACCCATTCCTTCTCTCCAGAGATGCTGCCTGTCCTGTTGAGTTACTCCAGCATTTTGAGTCCATCTTCAGTGTAAAACAGCAGTTCCTTCATACATAGTGAAAGAGAGAGATGACTTGTGAGGATTATATAATGTCAGCATGATGCTTTCACAATGTTAATTTATAGTGAGCAGGACACAGAAAGATCTCCCCTGATCCCTGACATAAAGCTGCTGGATCCTTTACATCATCTGAGAGGTCAGATGGGACCTTGGCTTAGTTTTTTAGTTTGGTTTGGAGATACAGCGCGGAAACAGGCCCTTCAGACCACCGAGTCCGCACCGACCAGCAATCCTTGCATATTAACACTATCCTACACATACTAGGGACAATTTATACCAAGCCAAATAACCTGAAAACCTGTACGTGTTTGGAGTGTGGGAGGAAACCGAAGATCTCGGAGAAAACCCACGCAGGTCACGGGGAGAACGTACAAACTCCGTGCAGACAGCGCCTGTGGTCAGGATGGAACCCGGGTCTCTGGCGCTGCATTCGCTGTAAGGCGGCAACTCTACCGCTGCGCCACCGTGACTGGAAGGTGGCACCTTGAGGGCCGTGCCCCCCCCACACACTCCCTCACAACGCTGCTGGAGGCTCAGCCGAGCTCTTGTGGTCAACTTCCTGGAATTAGGACTGAAACCCGCAACCAACACAGGCAGGAAGAGGGAGTCTGAGCACGGAGCCGGGATCAACCGAGCTGGGGATTCCCCCTGGAAGCACCTTTAACCCTTTCCGCAAAGTCAGGGACAAGAATTGCTGACAATCAGAGGAAAGGACGGGCAAATGTTCAAACGCCTGTACAGACATTAACCAGTTGCTTATCCTTCCCTTTCTCCTCTAGCCTGGCAGCCCCTGGGCTTTTGTTACACAAGGTTGCCACCCTGACCCGGGTTCGATCTTCACCCGGGGGGAGTGATGTCTGTGTGGAGTTTGTATGTCGTGGGATTGTAGGTACATGACAATAAACTGAACTGTACTGAACTGGACTGAAACTCTTTAATCCCGTTCCCAGTTCTGATAAGGGGCCTTCATACAGGTCCATGATCTCTTGTTCGTCCTCTTTCCACAGACAGATGCCTCGTATCCCCAGCATGTCCGGACTTTATTTCACATTACCAGCGTCTGCGGGCTTTGCTCATTTTCCGGTTCTTGTCTGGATGCTACCATACTTCTACGTTTTACACCTTGCACCGAGTGTCTGATGCCACCCAGGAGAACCTTGAAGGTCCCTCGTTGAAAGTGGACCTGAATCTGTCCCCCTGGCTTTCTCTGTGTCCCAGGGCTCGTTCTCTGCTTTGTGTCATAGAAACATAGAAACATAGACAATAGGTGCAGGAGTAGGCCATTCGGCCCTTCGAGCCTGCACCGCCATTCAATATGATCATGGCTAATCATCCAACTCAGTATCCCGTACCTGCCTTCTCTCCATACCCCCTGATCCCTTTAGCCACAAGGGCCACATCTAACTCCCTCTTAAATATAGCCAATGAACTGGCCTCAACTACCTTCTGTGGCAGAGAATTCCACAGATTCACCACTCTCTGTGTGAAAAAAAACGTTCTCATCTCGGTCCTAAAAGAATTCCCCCTTATCCTTAAACTGTGACCCCTTGTTCTGGACTTCCCCAACATCGGGAACAATCTTCCTGCATCTAGCCTGTCCAACCCCTTAAGAATTTTGTAAGTTTCTATGAGATCCCCCCTCAATCTTCTAAATTCCAGCGAGTACAAGCCGAGTCTATCCAGTCTTTCTTCATATGAAAGTCCTGCCATCCCAGGAATCAATCAGTCAGGACTAGCAGGCGAGACTCTTTTGCCTTGAGGGCCCTGCAGGTGCTGAAGCGGTGGCAGACAAGCTCACGTTTTGCTGGGTGAAAGCCAACCCTGGCCGTGACATGCCTCAAGACTCGGGCAAGAGTTCAAGATCCACGCGGTCCTGCTGAAAACAAGCAATAGGTGCTCTCCCCATTTTGCGAGTCCACAAGGCAGCCACCTGGTATGAAAGTGAAACTTTACCCGAGTTCACCACCACTGCACTACAGCTCGGAAACAGTCCCTTCAGCCCACACCGACAGCCGATCAGCCAATCATTTGCACTAGTTCTAAGTCATCCCACTTCTACACCCACTACCCAGGCATTCGGTCATTTATTCACAAAATGCTGGAGTAACTCAGCAGGTCAGGCAGCATCTCAGGAGAGAAGGAATGGGCGACGTTTCGGGCCGAGACCCTTCTTCAGACTGATGTCAGGGGGGGCGGGACAAAGGAAGGATATAGGTGGAGACAGGAAGATAGAGGGAGATCTGGGAAGGGAGAGGGACAGAGGAACTATGTAAAGTTGGAGAAGTCGATGTTCATACCACTGGGCTGCAAGCTGCCCAGGCGAAATATGAGGTGCTGTTCCTCCAATTTTCAGTGGGCCTCACTGTGGCACTGGAGGAGGCCCATGACAGAAAGGTCAGACTGGGAGTGGGAGGGGGAGTTGAAGTGCTCAGCCACCGGGAGATCAGTTTGGTTAATGCGGACCGAGCGCAGGTGTTGAGCGAAGCGATCGCCGAGCCTGCGCTTGGTTTCGCCGATGTAAATAAGTTGACATCTGGAGCAGCGGATGCAATAGATGAGGTTGGAGGAGGTGCAGCTGAAGAACCCAGGCATTCGGGGGCTATGCACAGAGGCCAATTGCCCGACAGACCCGAACGTCTTTGGAATGCGGGAGGAAATCCGGAGGAAAGCCATGTTGTAAACACCACACAAACAGCGACCGCGGTCAGGATGGAACGCGGTGCGGAGGCAGCTCTACCAGCTGCACCACTGTGTGGCAGTGTGCTTGGCTGGGCCCTTGAGATCGATCATCTCGCTGTAAAGTGGGCGACCTGGTGTGCTGAGGGAACTGAGGGTGGACAACAGTGCATTCAATATCAGGCAGGCTTAGAGCTTGCTGTCCAGTCGGCATTCCAGGCCTGCCCTTTGCAGGTGACACTGCAT
Organism: Rhinoraja longicauda; assembly: GCF_053455715.1. NCBI lineage: Eukaryota > Metazoa > Chordata > Chondrichthyes > Rajiformes > Arhynchobatidae > Rhinoraja > Rhinoraja longicauda. Next base: position 7,668,359 of record NC_135962.1, on the reverse strand, counting down.
TCAACTCCTCCTCATCTTAAAGAATTACAGACCATGATAAACTGATGCAAGTATGAACTTTAGCCTGGTGATCAGTGTCAGGAGATCAATTGACATCTCAACATACCACCCAAACCTAAGCCACTCTTGGTTCATGCCTTTCGTTTAGTTTAGCTTAGAGATACAACACGGAAACAGGCCCTTCGGCCCATCAAGCTCGCACCGACCAGCGATCCCCGCACATCAGCACTAAGCTACACTAGGGACAATTAAAAACATTTATACCAAGCCAATTAGCCTACAAATATGTAGACAATAGGCAATAGACAATAGGTGCAGGAGGAGGCCATTCAGCCCTTCGAGCCAGCACCGCCATTCAATGTGATCATGGCTGATCATTCTCAATCAGTGCCCCGTTCCTGCCTTCTCCCCATACCCCCTGACTCCGCTATCCTTAAGAGCTCTATCTAGCTCTCTCTTGAATGCATTCAGAGAATTGGCCTCCACTGCCTTCTGAGGCAGAGAATTCCACAGATTCACAACTCTCTGGGTGAAAAAGTTTTTCCTCATCTCCGTTCTAAATGGCCTACCCCTTATTCTTAAACTGTGGCCCCTGGTTGTGGACTCCCCCAACATTGGGAACATGTTTCCTGCCTCTAACGTGTCCAACCCCTTAATAATCAAAGTCCAATGGTCTTGGGTGAACATGCTTTGAACATAGAACATAGAAACATAGAAAATAGATGCCGTTCGGCCCTTCGAGCCAGCACCGCCATTCAATGTGATCATGGTTGATCATCCAAAATCAGGTATCCCGTTCCTGCTTTCTCCACATATCCCTTGATTCCGTTAGCCCTAAGAGCTAAATCTAATGCTCTCTTGCTTGTTAAAATAGAGAGTGGAAGGCATGAAACCAGTGCTTTCAATCCTCAGCTACAAATTAAGTCACAGAAGGGTCACGGGCCAAGTGAAAGTATGTTTCGCTGAGATGACTGTGTGGGTTGTGGTGAGTGGGCAGAGTTTCAGTGCCTGGAAGTTCAGGTGCTTTTGGTGCAGTCACGGTGTTTTATCGAGGGATCTTGAGCTCGTCGAAGCTGGAGCACTTCCTTCAGATGGAGGCCTGCTTCTTATCTGATGGTAGGCTGTGGCTTTTGAATTTCTCTGTTTAGCTCACCGTTGTAATCAGCGTTTCAGGTCTCCTGCCAACCCTGACACTTTCTGGTGGCCCAGTGGTGCAGATAGGAGAGAGGAGCTGCTGCTTCACTTCACCAGCGAGCCCAGATGCAACCCTGACCCCGAATGCCCACAGTGTGGAGTTTGCACGTTCTCCCTGTGACCACGTGGGTGTGGATTGCTAGGTTCAGATCATAAGATCATAAGCGATAGGAGTAGAATTAGGCCATTCGGCCCGTCAAGTCTGCAATGCCATTCCATCATGGCTGAACTATCTCTCCCTCCTAACCCCATTCTCCTGCCTTCTCCCCGTAACCTCTGACACCCGTACTAATCAAGAATCTATCTATCTCTGCCTTGAATATATCCACTGACTTGGCCTCCACAGCCTTGTGTGGCAAAGAATTCCACAGATTCACCACCGTCTGACTAAAGAAATTCCTCCTCATCTCCTTCCTAAAAGAATGTCCATCAATTCTGAGGCTATGAACTCTAGTCCTAGACTCTCCCACTGGTGGAAAGGTCCTCTCTAGTAGGTTAATTGGTTGCTGCAACTTGACCCTACTGCGCAGGTGGGTGATAGATTCTGGGTATGGGTGGGAAATTGATGGGAATATTGGGAGAATGAAATGGGATTAGCGTAGGATTGTTGTCAGTGGATGGTCAGTGCGGACTCGATGGGCGGAAGATCCTGTTTCCGTGAAAATAAATAGATGAACCCTTTTGAGTCTCAAATATGAATGAATGAATGAATGAATGAAGGAATGAATAAGTTTATTGGCCAAGTATGTGCATATACAAGGAATGTGCCTTGGTGCTCCGCTCACAAATGACAACACAAACATACAGTCAACAATTAAGAATAAAGCATAACCACATCAAAACAATAAGGATACAACATTACAGTCTAAACATGTGGGTGAAATAAACCGGAGCAAAAAAGAGACTCCAGACTTTGGTTATTGAGTACAACTAGCACTCGTGGAAAAAATATATCTATGGGACATGCGAAGAGCAGCAGAGATATTAATGTTTACCGATCTCTGATCAACCAACCTGATCTCCCGGTGGCTGAGCACTTCAACTCCCCCTCCCATTCCCAGTCTGACCTTTCTGCCATGGGCCTCCTCCAGTGCCATAGTGAGGCCCACCGGAAATTGGAGGATCAGCACCTCATATTTCGCCTGGGCAGTTTGCAGCCCAGCGGTATGAACATCGACTTCTCCAACTTTAGATAGTTCCTCTGTCCCTCTCTTCCCCTCCCCCTTCCCAGATCTCCCACTGTCTTCCTGTCTCCACCTATATCCTTCCTTTGTCCCGCCCCCTCCCCTGACATCAGTCTGAAGAAGGGTCTCGACCCAAAACCTCGCCCATTCCTTCTCTCCTGAGATGCTGCCTGACCCGCTGAGTTACTCCAGCATTTTGCGAAATAAATACCTTCGATTTGTACCAGCATCTGCAGTTATTTTCTTACACTTAATGCTTTCTGAAGTCAGTTGGCTCTGTGTGGAGAGGGGATTAATACACTTCAATCGGTCCTTATAGAGTTACTTGGCACAGCAGAGTGAAGGGAATTAAGCAGTCGCTTAGATCCAGAGTGGGGTTTAACAGTGAGGGGAAGAGGATTAAAGAGCCAGAATTGGTCAATAATGCGTTTGCTTGGCACAGGGCGAGAGTGGATTAAAGAGTCACTATAAATGGGTTTTATTTGGCAGAGCATGGAGTAGGGGATGAAGCAGCCAAATCCTTCAGTGACTGGCACGTTCCGATGGGGTGGGTAGGGACAAGCTCCCTTGTTGGACGGCGCTAGGCAAAAGGGAAATGAAAGTCTTGTCACTTTGAAGCAAGTGCAAGGTCGCCAGGGAGGAAATGAATAAAATCCGTGGCCCCGTCAGATCGGGCTGGTTCAATGCCTGAAGCTGCTGCAGGTGTAAGTGAAGGGGGGGAGGTGGGGGGGGGGGGGGGGGGGGGGAGAGTGTGAGGTGAGCCAGGCTGCCCAGTGTCAGCAGAGAATGAACCTGCCGCCTAGAGGGAGACAGCTCTGAGATCTCCGCAGAGGTGGAAGCAAATCATGAGAGGAATAGATCGGGTAGATGCACATTGGCAACTTGATATGAAATCAACAATAGACAATAGACAATAGGTGCAGGAGTAGGCCATTCGGCCCTTTGAGCCAGCACCGCCATTCAATGTGATCATGGCTGATCATTCACTATCAGTACCCCGTTCCTGCCTTCTCCCCATACCCGCTGACTCCGCTATCCTTAAGAGCTCTATCCAGCTCTCTCTTGAATGCATTCAGAGAATTGGCCTCCACTGCCTTCTGAGGCAGAGAATTCCACAAATTCACAACTCTCTGACTGAAAAGGTTTTTCCTCATCTCAGTTCTAAATGGCCTACCCCTTATTCTTAAACTGTGGCCCCTGGTTCTGGACTCCCCCAACATTGGGAACATGTTTCCTGCCTCTAACGTGTCCAACCCCTTAATAAACAACAAGCCTCCGACAGCACTGTTAGGCTTGTGTTAGGCCGTAGCACAAACGGAGACACAACACGGAAAAGGGTCGCATCTCCGTTGAGGAAGAGATTAAAAAAAGCTTTCCCCACCACCCCCCACACAATACACAGCTAAAAATAGGCTTTTACATACTTCTAACGCTAACAAATAGACAACGAAAGAAGAAAGGGCAAACAGACTGGTGGCGAAGCCGCAGCTGGAGGGGCAGCACCGCCACTCTGAGTTGTAAAGTAAAACCGGACCTCAGGCCCAGCACGTCCATACCGACCATTGTACTTTCCATTCTCTACACCGTTCTCATTTCAATAGACAATAGACAATAGACAATAGACAATAGACAATAGGTGCAGGAGGAGGCCTTTCAGCCCTTCGAGCCAGCACCGCTATTCAATGCGATCATGGCTGATCACTCTCAATCAGTACCCCGTTCCTGCCTTCTCCCCATACCCCCTCACTCCGCTATCCTTAAGAGCTCTATCCAGCTCTCTCTTGAAAGCATCCAACGAACTGGCCTCCACTGCCTTCTGAGGCAGAGAATTCCACACCTTCACCACTCTCTGACTGAAAAAGTTCTTCCTCATCTCCGTTCTAAATGGCCTACCCCTTATTCTTAAACTGTGGCCCCTTGTTCTGGACTCCCCCAACATTGGGAACATGTTTCCTGCCTCTAATGTGTCCAATCCCCTAATTATCTTATATGTTTCAATAAGATCCCCCCTCATCCTTCTAAATTCCAGTGTATACAAGCCCAATCGCTCCAGCCTTTCAACATACGACAGTCCCGCCATTCCAGGAATCAACCTAGTGAACCTACGCTGCACGCCCTCCATAGCAAGAATATCCTTCCTCAAATTTGGAGACCAAAACTGCACACAGTACTCCAGGTGCGGTCTCACCAGGGCCCGGTACAACTGTAGAAGGTCCTCTTTGCTCCTATACTCAACTCCTCTTGTTACGAAGGCCAACATTCCATTGGCTTTCTTCACTGCCTGCTGTACCTGCATGCTTCCTTTCATTGACTGATGCACTAGGACACCCAGATCTCATTGAACTCCCCCTCCTCTTAACTTGACACCATTCAGATAATAATCTGCCTTTCTATTCTTACTTCCAAAGTGAATAACCTCACACTTATCTACATTAAACTGCATCTGCCATGTATCAGCCCACTCACACAACCTGTCCAAGTCACCCTGCAGCCTTATTGCATCTTCCTCACAATTCACACTACCCCCCAGCTTAGTATCATCTGCAAATTTGCTAATGGTACTTTTAATCCCTTCGTCTAAGTTATTAATGTATATCGTAAATAGCTGGGGTCCCAGCACCGAACCTTGCGGTACCCCACTGGTCACTGCCTGCCATTCCGAAAGGGACCCATTTATCCCCACTCTTTGCTTTCTGTCTGTCAACCAATTTTCTATCCATGTCAGTACCCTACCCCCATGCGCTATTCTCATTTACGATCCATTGCCTCCCATGCCCTGGTGATTCAAGTGTTGAGCAAGATGCTTGTGAAGTGTTGTGAGAGTCACTGCCTCAGGCAGTGTGCTCCAGATTCCAACAATTATTCTCCCTCAGATCCGCCCCGAACCTCCTACTCCTCCGGCATCATCCACCCCATAACCGTCCAACCTCAGTGAAAAGATAAGTGAACCATCAGGAGTATCCTCCCCCCAGCATCAAGGCCCCAGGTCCATTCAGCTGTCAGCTGTGCTCAACAGCCCACGCCATCCACATGCCCTGCACCAGACTTCCAAAACATACACATGTGTTCTGAGTTCTGGCAGTTGGGATGGCACTGTGAAACATAGAAACATAGAAAATAGGTGCAGGAGTAGGCCATTCGGCCCTTCGAGCCTGCACCGCCATTCAATATGATCATGGCTGATCATCTAACTCAGTATCCTGTACCTGCCTTCTCTCCATACCCCCTGATCCCTTTAGCCACAAGGGCCACATCTAACTCCCTCTTAAATATAGCCAATGAACTGGCCTCAACTACCTTCCGTGGCAGAGAATTCCACAGATTCACCACTCTCTGTGTGAAAAAAAACCTTCTCATCTCGGTCCTAAAAGACTTCCCCCTTATCCTTAAACTGTGACCCCTTGTTCTGGACTTCCCCAACATCGGGAACAATCTTCCTGCATCTTGCCTGTCCAACCCCTTAAGAATTTTGTAAGTTTCTATGATCCCCCTCAATCTTCTAAATTCCAGCGAGTACAAGCCGAGTCTATCCAGTCTTTCTTCATATGAAAGTCCTGCCATCCCAGGAATCAATCTGGTGAACCTTCTCTGTACTCCCTCTATGGCAAGAATGTCTTTCCTCAGATTAGGAGACCAAAACTGTACGCAATACTCCAGATGCGGTCTCACCAATGCCCTGTACAACAGCAGCAGAACCTCCCTGCTCCTATACTCAAATCCCCTAGCTATGAATGCCAACATACCATGAACCTGGAGACCATAAAAACATAGACAATAGGTGCAGGAGTAGGCCATTCGGCCCTTCGAGCCAGCACCGCCGTCCAATATGACCATGGCTGATCATCAAAAATCAGTACCCAGTTCCTGCTTTGTCCCCATTATCCCTTGATTCCCTTAGCCCTAAGAGCTAAATCTAACTGGGAGTGCACAAAGCAGCAACAGAAGGAATGGACCATCTTACAAACTACCCATCCCTTGTCTCCTCATTCTCCGGTCATCATCACTTCTGGTCGGTGACAAACGCAGTCCGATTTATTTCCTCAATTGCAAACGCTGGGAACCTATATATTAGTCCAGAGTCAAAAGGGGGAAGAGGCTGCCAAAAGTGGCAGACTTTGCCCAGTCTATTCCAGTATTGACGTCCCCACCAATTGAAGGGGTCTACCAGAAGCGCTGCCTCAAGAAGGCGGCTAATATCATCAAAGATATCATCTCGCCGGCATCATTGGGAAGAAGGTACGGGAGGGGAGCCTGGACAACCATTACCGCCAGCTTGCACTAAACGTTATTCCCTTCATCTTGTATCTGTACACTGTGGACGGCTTGATTGTAATCATGTATCGTCTTTCCACTGACTGGATAGCACGCAACGAAAAATCTTTTCACTGTACCTCGGTACACATGACAATAAACGAAACTGAGTTTCAAGAACAGCTTCTTCCCACCAATCATCAGATCTAGGGAGCACTCTCACAACTCTAACCACAAGCCTACCTCAGCAACGACTTACGATGGACTTTGTATAAGGCTGAAGATAGACCCAAAAAGCTGGAGTAACTCAGCGGGTCAAACAGCATCTCTGGAGAAAAGGAATGGGTGACGTTTCAGGCCGAAACCCTTCTTCAGACTCGAGTAAGGTTGAACTATGTATTGTGGCTTGCACTATTACGCTCAGCCCGCCTCAACCTACCTGATCTCCCATTTGCTAAACACTTTAATTCTCCTTCCCATTCCCACACTGGCCTTTCTGTCCTCGGTCTCCTCCATTGTCAGAGTGGGGCTAAACGCAAATTGGAGGAACAGCATCTCATATTTTGCTTGGGCAGCTTACAGCCCAGTGGTATGAATATAGATTTCTCTCACTTCAGGTAGTTCCGGCATCCCCTCTCTCTCTATGCATCCCTCCCCCACCCAAGTCACACCAGCTTCTCATTTTCGCCCAACAAACAGCTTACAATGGCCTATTTCCTTTATCATCGTTACTTTTCTGCATATCTTTCATTCATTGTTCTTTATCTCTCTACATCATTGTCTATATCTCTCGTTTCCCTTATTCCTAACCAGTCTGAAGAAGGGTCTCGACCCGAAACGTCACCCATTCCTTCTCTCCAGAGATGCTGTCTTACACGTTGAGTTACTCCAGATTTTTGTGTCAATCTTCGGTTTAAACCAGCATCTGCAGTTCCTTTCTACACTATTGTGATCTTGTTTAGTGTAGTAGTGTAGGAAAATTTTGTTTACCTAGTATATAACTGAAAAAAATATTGCATATTTATTCACAAAATGCTGGAGTAACTCAGCAGGTCAGGCAGCATCTCAGGAGAGAAGGAATGGGTGAGGTTTCGGGTCGAGACCCTTCTTCAGACTGATGTCAGGGGGGCGGGACAAAGAAAGGATATAGGTGGAGACAGGAAGACAATGGGAGAACTGGGAAGGGGGAGGGGAAGAGAGGGGCAGAGGAACTATCTAAAGTTGGAGAAGTCAATGTTCATACCTCTGGGCTGCAAGCTGCCCAGGCGAAATCTGAGGTGCTGTTCCTCCAATTTCCGGTGGGCCTCACTATGGCACTGGAGGAGGCCCATGACAGAAAGGTCAGACTGGGAATGGGAGGGGGAGTTGAAGTGCTCAGCCACCGGGAGATCAGGTTGGTTAAATACCTTGGATTTGTCCCTGCATCTGCAGTTATTTTCTTACACTAAGTATTTGCATATTTATTTGTTGTGTTGTGGATTTAATGTGCCATTAAATCTGCAGCCAGAGAGAATGTAATTGTTCCAGTCTGGGTGCACGCAACGATTAAGGACCCTTGGCTCATGACCTCACAGTGCCAGGCCAGGCACGGAAGTGAACCTTGCTTTCAACGACTGAGAACGTTGTGTGGAAAACCCAACTCACCAGCAGCTGGCTCACATTCTGAGGAAATTGCAGTCTCCACATGGTAGGAATTCCGAAACGCACTTCAATGAATGTTTCCTGCTTGCAATAATGCCATTTGTCTCTTGGGTGTGTGGAGTGAGAACGGCTCACGTTTCCACAGTCGGTTGCTCTGAATCCAATTGCACCTGGAGCTCGATGTAACACCTTGCCTCGGGCTCTGCCTGATGGCTTACCAGGCAAACACCTCGCCTCAGGCAACGGTCATAAGGTCATGAGTGACAGGAGCGGAATTAGGCCATTCGGCCCGTCAAGTCTACTCCGCCTTTCAACCATGGCTGATCTATCTCTCCTTCCTAACCCCATTCCCCTGCCTTCTCCCCATAACCCCTGACACCCGTACTAATCAAGAATCTATCTATCTCGGCCTTAAAAATATCCATTGACTTGGCTTCCACAGCCTTCTGTGGAAAATAATTCCACAGATTCACCACCCTCTGACTAAAGAAATTCCTCCTCATCTCCTTCCTAAAAGACCATCCTTTAATTCTGAGGCTATGACCTCTAGTCCTAGACTCTACCACTAGTGAAAACATCCTCTCCACATCCACTCTATGTATGCCTTTCATTATTCTTTAAGGTTCAATGAGGTCCCCACTCAACCTTCGAAACTCCTGTGATTATAAGGTCTTGGGCCAGGATATGCCCCCTTGTCACCTTCCCCTCAACTAACAATGATCCGCTCTACATTTCCTTACCATGCCTACTTTGATCTGTCGTTTTCACACCTTATCCTTCCATATCTCTAGACTTCCTCTCTCCTGACTCTGTCTGAAGAAGGATCTCGACACAAAATGTCGCCCATTCCTTCTCTCCAGAGATGCTGCCTGTCCCGCCGAGCTACTCCAGCATTTTGAGTCAATCGTTAGTGTGGAGAAAGTTTTGTTTCATATCTAACTTGTTTTGTTCATCCAGTGGCATTTGATGGGGTAATCTAGATTTAGAATGTAGACTAGACCAAGGTTGGGCCCAAACCTCTCCTGCATTGGTGCAGCACCCTCTCCTCCCCCACTTCCCCCCCTCCCCTCCCCCCCCCCCCCACTCTCCCCTCCCCCCCCTCTCCCCCCTCCCTCTTCCCCTCCCCAAATGTCTCAAGGTGATCACCGGAGCAAAGTTATGAGACGATATTTTATTTATCCCAGGAGGGAGATTGGTCTGCCAACAGTCATAAAACACAAGTTACATGAAACATGAGATTAAAGTGATGAGTGGAAAGGCGTGGGGGATGTGCAAAGATTGGGGGGGTGGGGGGAGACAGTCTCAGTCTACCCCACGACAGAAGGGGGAGGAGTTGTACAGTTTGATAGCCACAGGGAAGAAGGATCTCCTGTGGCGTTCTGTGCTGCATCTTGGTGGGACCAGTCTGTTGCTGGTTGAGCTGTGTTGTCCAAGATGCTCCGCAGTTTGAGGGGCATCTTCCCCTCCAAGACCACCTCCCATGAATCCAACTCCGCTCCCAGGACGGAGACAGCCTTCCTGATGAGCTTGTTAATACTGTTGGTGGCCCAGCACACATCAGCGAAGAAGATGGCACTGGCTGCCACTGGTTAAACTCACATCCGATAGGAAACCTCAGTCAAAGAGTAGAATCCCAAAACAGAAAGAAGTGGAGGGAGAGAGGGCAAAAGACGGGAGTGAGGGTTCCAGAGCTCATGTTTCAGCAGTGGAAGAAATGGATATCAGTGCCGAACCCAAGTGCAATTCATGAATAGAAAGGAACTGCAGGTGCTGGATCATCATCGAAGATGGACACAAAATGCTGGAGGTAAGGAATTGCAAGGTGTGAAAACGAGACACGAAAAGAGAAGGGGGACCAAGGAAAATGTAAAAGAGATCATTGTTAGTTCTTTATCTCCGTGTCTCCCTCTCCCCTGACTCTCAGTCTGACGAAGGGTCTCGACCCGAAACGTCAGCCATTCCTTCTCTCCAGAGATGCTGCCTGTCCCGCTGAGTTACTCCAGCATTTTGTGTCTACGCTTCCCAATGTGGATGTGGAAATACTGCCAGACGACTTTAATGAATGGGTACAAGTTTATATCATTTGTTTGACTTGGGTCACACGTTTACCCTGCTATTCAGTCAGAGGATGACTGATTCAACTGGACTAAAAACAATTTCCCAGTCAATAGACAGTAGACAATAGGTGCAGGAGGAGGCCATTTGGCCCTTCGAGCCAGCACCGCCATTCAATGTGATCATGGCTGATCATTCTCAATCAGTACCCCGTTCCTGCCTTCTCCCCATACCCCCTGACTCCGCTATCCTTAAGAGCTCTATCTAGCTCTTTCTTGAATACATTCAGAGAATTGGCCTCCACTGCCTTCTGAGGCAGAGAATTCCATAGATTCACAACTTTCTGACTGAAAAAGTTTTTCCTCATCTCAGTTCTAAATGGCCTACCCCTTATTCTTAAACTGTGGCCCCTTGTTCTGGACTCCCCCAACATTGGGAACATGTTTCCTGCCTCTAACGTGTCCAACCCCTTAATAATCTTATATGTTTCGATAAGATCTCCTCTCATCCTTCTAAATTCCAGTGTATACAAGCATAGTCGCTCCAATCTTTCAACATATGACAGTCCCGCCATTCCGGGAATTAACCTAGTGAACCTACGCTGCACGCCCTCAATAGCAAGAATATCCTTCCTCAAATTTGGAGACTAAAACTGCACACAGTACTCCAGGTGCGGTCTGTACAACTGCAAAAGGACCTCTTTGCTCCTATACTTAACTCCTCTTGTTATGAAGGCCAACATTCCATTGGCTTTCTTCACTGCCTGCTGTACCTGCATGCTTCCTTTCAGTGACTGATGCACTAGGACACCCAGATCTCGTTGTACGTCCCCTGTTCCTAACTTGACACCATTCAGATAATACTCTGCCTTCCTATTCTTACCAGCAAAGTGGATAATCTCACACTTATCCACATTAAACTGCATCTGCCATGCATCCGCCCACTCACACAACCTGTCCAAGTCACCCTGCAACCTCATAGCATCTTCCTCACAGTTCACACTGCCACCCAGGTTTGTATCATCTGCAAATTTGCTAATGGTACTTTTAATCCCTTCATCCAAGTCATTAATGTATATCACCCATAAAGTCCTCACCCATCAAGCACGATCCCCTTATTGATTACAAATATACCTCAGCTTTGAATACATTCAACGATTTATCCTCCCCGGGTTTCTTGGGCGAGCTATTCTCAAGACTCACAACCTTTTGGGTGAAGACATCTTCCTCGTCTCGGCCTTATCCTGAGACTCCACGCTCTATCCTAGACTCCTCCTTGGCATAAATATACTCCTAACATTTACACTGACGAGCCCTCCCGGGATCTTGTGTGTTTCAATACCATGGGCTACCATTCTTCTGAACTCCAATGGGTACAAACCAAACCTTTCTCACAAGACTATCCCTAAGTAGACAGGATTAGCCCTGTGAATCTTTTCTCAACCACGTGGGTCTCTTGAAGACACAACAGCGTGGTGGTGCAGCTAGGAGAGCCATTTGCCTCACTGCTCCAACAACTCAGGTTCGATTCTGACCTTGGCTGCTGTCTGTGTGGAGTTTGCATGTTCTCTATATGACTGCATGGCTTTTGTCTGCTTGCTCAAGTTTCCTCCCTCATCCCAAAGATGTGCAGGTTGGTGGGTTAATTGGCCGCTGTCAATTGCCACTCGCCTGTCATGCGAGCGGGAGCTGATGAAAGTGGAAGGAGAATAAAATATGATCAGTGCAAACGGGCTGGCAGAGACACGGTGGGCAGAAGGGTCTGTTTCCTTGCTCTCTGATTCCTTGATTCTGCAACAGCCAACAACAACAACCTTAAGGGGTTGGACAGGCTAGATGCAGGAAGATTGTTCCCGATGTTGGGGAAGTCCAGAACAAGGGGTCACAGTTTAAGGATAAGGGGGAAGTCTTTTAGGACCGAGATGAGAAAGGTTTTTTTCACACAGAGAGTGGTGAGTCTGTGGAATTCTCTGCCACGGAAGGTAGTTGAGGCCAGTTCATTGGCTATATTTAAGAGGGAGTTAGATGTGGCCCTTGTGGCTAAAGGGATCAGGGGGAATGGAGAGAAGGCAGGTACGGGATACTGAGTTGGATGATCAGCCATGATCATATTGAATGGCGGTGCAGGCTCGAAGGGCCGAATGGCCTACTCCTGCACCTATTGTCTATGTTTCTATGTTTCTATGACACAAAGCAGAGAACGAGCCCTGGGACACAGAGAAAGCCAGGGGGACAGATTCAGGTCCACTTTCAACGAGGGACCTTCAAGGTTCTCCTGGGTGGCATCAGACACTCGGTGCAAGGTGTAAAACGTAGAAGTATGGTAGCATCCAGACAAGAACCGGAAAATGAGCAAAGCCCGCAGACGCTGGTAATGTGAAATAAAGTCCGGACATGCTGGGGATACGAGGCAGCTGTCTGTGGAGAGAGGACGAACGAGAGATCATGGATCTGTATGAAGGCCCCTTATCAGAACTGGGAACGGGATTAAAGAGTTTCAGTCCAGTTCAATACAGTTCAGTTTATTGTCATGTACCTACAATCCCACGACATACAAACTCCACACAGACATCACTCCCCCCGGGTGAGGATCGAACCCGGGTCAGGGTGGCAACCTTGTGTAACAAAAGCCCAAGGGCTGCCAGGCTAGAGGAGAAAGGGAAGGATAAGCAACTGGTTAATGTCTGTACAGGCGTTTGAACATTTGCCCGTCCTTTCCTCTGATTGTCAGCAATTCTTGTCCCAGACTTTGCGGAAAGGGTTAAAGGTGCTTCCAGGGGGAATCCCCGGCTCGGTTGATCCCGGCTCCGTGTTCAGACTCCCTTTCCTGCCTGTGTTGGTTGTGGGTTTCAGTCCTAATTCCAGGAAGAGGGAATTAGATGTGGCCCTTGTGGCTAAAGGGATCAAGGGGTATGGAGAGAAGGCAGGTACGGGATACTGAGTTGGATGATCAGCCATGATCACATTGAATGGCGGTGCAGGCTCGAAGGGCCGAATGGCCTACTCCTGCACCTATTGTCTATTTTCTATGTTTCTATGTTTCAGGATGCTGATCCTGTCTCCTCTTCTTGGCAATACGGCTCTCTCCTGAAGCCAGTGAAGCATCCTGTCAGGATCCAGTCGGACGTATCTGACACCATTGCGGCGGTGATATTTCTGAGGCACTGTGCCAACTTAACCTTTGGCGCCGGCCCAGTTTTGCGTGGTGAGCCCCCCCACTTAGCGAGAACCCGATAGACTTTTGTTCCACTCTCACTGCGCCATTCCTGCATCCCGCGGACTTCCGGACAGAGGTGCGCCCAGATCGGATTCGAACCCGACCTCCCGAGACCGAAGCGAATGAAAAAATACCACCAACGGTGGCCAATTAAATGTCGACGCATCTAGCCTTCCAGTGGACGGCCCGCCCTGTCCCTTGTGTACGCTCCAGCACGCTTGGCAAGTACGACAGGAAAGGCAGCTGACGATATCCTGGAGATGTGAGCTGGAAGGATCACTTCCAATTTGGGAAAAGCTTGCCGCCAGCTCTTTGTTTTGACAGGGAGAAACTATTACACACGAAGCAATTACATCTGGAAACAAACGCTACTAAAGACTGGGGGAACTTCTCCCAATTAGTCACCCATCAGTGCATCTAATGTGAAGGCATGAGGATGCGGAGGATGAGGGGTGATCTTATAGAGGTCATGAGAGGAATAGATCGGGTAGACGCACAGAATCTTGCCCACAGTAGGTGAATCGAGGACCAGAGGACATAACAGTATATAACCGAGCTTTATTTGTCATTCGGTACCGAGGTACCGAACAAAACTACATAGCAGTCATACAAAAAAAGAACACAAGACACATGACCCCAACACAAACGTCCATCACAGTGACTCCAAACACCCCCTCACTGTGATGGAGGCAACAAAACTTCCATTCTCTTCCCCACGCCCATGGACAGACAGCTCGTCCCCGACCGACCCGCACAGTCCCCGCAAGGGGATGGAAGTCCCCCCGGCCGAATCGCACCGGGTGCTGAAACATCTCACGGCTGAGCCGGGCGATGAAAGGCCCCGCGACCAAGCCTTGCGCAGCTAATTCCCGTGGTCGAGCCACACCGGGCGATGTTAAGTCCCGCGGCCGAGCCGCACCAGCGATGTAAAGCCCCGCGGCCGAGCCGCACCGGGCGATGTTAAGTCCCGCGGCCGAGCCGCACCGGGCGATGTAAAGTCCCGTGGCCGAGCCGCACCGGGCGATGTTAGGCCCCGCAGCCGAGCCGCACCCCGCGCCGTGAGGAAGAGAAAAGTTTCCCCCACCACCCCCCCAACCACCCCCCCACCCACACCACCACCCCCCACACATACACAACCAAAAAAAATACAAAAACCATCCCAACACCGACACACAACAAAAAAAAAGGACAAAAGACGAACAGACTGCTAGCGAGCCGCAGCCGTTAGGCGCCGCCACTTAACATAGGTTTAAGGTGAGGGGGAATAGATTTAATAGGAATCTGAGGGGTAACTTTTTCACACAAAGGGTGGTGGGTGTATGGAACGAGCTGCCAGAGGAGGTAGTTGAGGCTGGGACTATCCCAACGTTTAAGACGCAGTGTGACAAGGACATGGATAGGACAGGTTTGAAGGGATGGGGACCAAATGCAGGCAGGTGGGACTAGTGCAGCTGGTGTGGGCAAGTTGGGCCGAAGGGCTTGTTTCCACGCGGTATCACTCTATGACATGTTTTCCCAAAATGGATTGGGCTTGTCTCCGTTAGCGATGCCAATGCCTCTCGGGAAGGTTTATTTCTGATGGCAGATGCAATTAGAAACAACCTTCAGTCGTGTTTGTTGAATGGTGTCGAGTGGAAGGTCTCCATTTGTTTTTGCTCAGTCTGAATGTTGGCGATCTTCCTGCTGGAGCTGCCCACAGACCTGGGCAGCGAAAGGCTCCCACAGGCTTGGCTGAGGACATCACTATTCCCGAGGCATCGTCCAGGCTGCAGTCAAAGCTCAGGAAGTGCATGGACAGAGCTGGGGTTTTATGCTGTAACTTCTCTGAGAAATCATTATCCAATTCCTTTTGTCAGTTTGACAAAGATGGAACATATTTCACTTGTTGGGAACATGAAGAGGAAAAAATTGTCAAGATGGAATCTTGTATAAACAGCTTTTATTGCCGAAAGATTTTGAAACAGCTTTGTGTTAGGTGTGATGAAGCAGTTTTTCAGTCCATATTTAATATTCCTTTATCAGAAAAATAGGAGACAAGAGAGGAGATTGTTGGGGCCTTGGTGAAGACCCTCTCTAGACACTGGAAGACTGGAGAGTCACGAATATTATTCCCGTCTTTAAGAAGGAATATAGGGATAATAGAAACATAGAAACATAGAAAGTATGTTTCGAGCCTGCACCGCCATTCAATATGATCATGGCTGATCATCCAACTCAGTATCCTGTACCTGCCTTCTCTCCATACCCCCTGATCCCTTTAGCCACAAGGGCCACATCTAACTCCCTCTTAAATATAGCCAATGAACTGGCCTCAACTACCTTCTGTGGCAGAGAATTCCACAGATTCACCACTCTCTGTGTGAGAAAATACTTTCTCATCTCGGTCCTAAAAGACTTCCCCCTTATCCTTAAACTGTGACCCCTTGTTCTGGACTTCCCCAACATCGGGAGAAATCTTCCCGCATCTAGCCTGTCCAACCCCTTAAGAATTTTGTAAGTTTCTATAAGATCCCCCCTCAATCTTCTAAATTCCAGCGAGTACAAGCCGAGTCTACCCAGTCTTTCTTCATATGAAAGTCCTGCCATCCCAGGAATCAATCTGGTGAACTTTCTCTGTACTCCCTCTATGGCAATAATGTCTTTCCTCAGCTTAGGAGACCAAAACTGCACACAATACTCCAGGTGCGGTCTCACCAATGCCCTGTACAGCTGCAGCAGAACCTCCCTGCTCCTATACTCAAATCCTTTTGCTATGAATGCTAACATACCATTCGCTTTCTTCACTCCCTGCTGCACCTGCATGCCTACTTTCAATGACTGGTGTACCACGACACCCAGGTCTCGCTGCATCTCCCCTTTTCCTAATTGGCCACCATTCAGATAATAGTCTGCTTTCCTGTTCTTGCCACCAAAGTGGATAACCTCACATTTATCCACATTTTACTGCATCTGCCATAATCAAGGAAACTCTAGACTGGTAAGCCTCACATCAGTAGTATCCATGTTGGTGGCAGCAGCTCCACCAGCTACATCACCGTGCCAGCCGAAGGTTTCGACAGCAGCAGCTCAGCCGAGCTCCACCCTCCCCCAATGGCCACATGTTACGGCAGGAGCCATAAGATGGCCACATCTTACGGCAGGAGATTGGAACTTGGAATGAGCGGACACATCCCGACCCTCAACCTTGGTGTCCCGTGACTGACTACAGCTGTCCAAATACAGGCCCTGCGCAGGTCACCATGAACGCAGCTCAGTGAAGACAACCCTGGTCGAGACTTCCAAACCCTCCAGGAATTAAAGGCACTGCCCTCAATGGCCAGACAGTCAACATGTTATTTTAATAGATTTAATTTGAATGCTTAATTTCTTTTTTTGAGGTTGCTGGGGGTGTGGGAGAAAGGGTTGAGTGAGCGATCATCAGGGCTCACTCACATAACTGAGGAGCAAAGGCTGCAGATATTCCATTGTCATGGGAAGGAGCTAAGCCTCTGGCAATGGTCATGTCTCAGCAGGATGAGACATGACCCTTGTGTTGAACTTAGTTTAGTTTAGTTTAGAGATACAGCGCGGAAACAGGCCCTTCGGCCCACCGAGTCCACACTGACCAGCGATCACCCCGCACACTAACACTCTCCTACACACACTAGGGACAATTTAACCTTTATACCAAGCCGATTAACCTGCAAACCTGTGCGGCTTTGGAGTGTGGGAGGAAACCGAAGATCTCGGAGAAAACCCACGCAGGTCACGGGGAGAACGTACCAACTCCGTACAGACGGCACCCGTAGTCGGGATGGAACCCGGGTCTCTGGCGCTGCAAGCGATGTAAGGCAGCAACTCTACCGCTGCGCCACCGTGCTGCCTATTACATGAATCACTTCAATAAGTTAAAACAAAACCTTTTGGCGGTTAGGTAGTTAGCCTCAAGGGGAGAGGTTCGACAATCTTGGATTGCATTCCCTGGAACGCTGGGGGTTGAGGGGAGATGATAGAATATATAAAACTATGAGAGACATAGATAGGGTAGACAGTCAAAACCTTTTGTTCCAGGAGGGAAAGCGTCAAAGTCTATCAGGCATAGCTTTAATGTGAGACGCGCAAAATGTAAAGGGGCAAGTATTTTACACAGAGGGTAGTATTTACACAAGGGGGGCAATTATTTTACACAGATGGAGGCAGATACGATAGTGGCATTTGTGAGGCTTACAGATAGGCACACGGATTTGCAGGGAATGGAGGGACATGAATCATGTAAGGCAGATGAGATTAATTTACCTGAGCATGATGCCCGTCACAGACAATATGGAATGAAGGGCCTGTTCTGTGCTGTACTGTTCTATGTCTATGTTCCTACACAGTCACAACAGCATGGATGCACGGATTGCCTCTGGCATGTTAATGACTATACCCCTTTTCTACAATGCAGGATGTGGTCACACAACAGCACCAGAGAGCCCGGGTTCGATCCCGACTACGGGTGCTGTCTGTACGGAGTTTGTACGTTCTCCTCGTGACCTTCGTGGGTTTTATCTGAGCTCTTCGGTTTCCACCTGCACTCCAAAGATGTACGGGTTTGTAGGTTTATTGGCTTGGTATAAGTGTAAATTGTCCCTAGTGAGCGTAGGGTAGTGTTAATGTGCGGGGATCGCTGGTCGGTGCGGACCCGGTGGGCCGAAGGGCCTGTTTGCGGCGCTGTATCTCCAAACTAAACAAACGATGATACTCAAAGGGATTGAGTCTTACAGCACCAACGATTGTCCATAACCAATGTGTCTCATATTTACAGCGGATTGTACGGTGGGGCCCTCAGACGCATTCACTACTCCCAGGAATGATGAAGAGACGTTCGTCAAGACACCAATACCCTCGACTCTGAACAACCACCTCCCCCATGGCTTGGCCCGCACCCCGAGTCTGCACCAGTGTTCCTGTGGCAAGGGCATTATCTGTGGAGGGCCCGCTTAGGACCGAGACCGCCTTGGCTGCGTCGCGCGGAACTCTGGCACTGCTGCTAGTGTAGGACTGAGACCGCCTTGGCTGCGTTGAGTGGTACTCTGGCACCACTGCCAGTGTAGGACTGAGACCGCCTTGGCTGCGTTGAGTGGTACTCTGGCACCACTGCCAGTGTAGGACCGAGACCGCCTTGGCTGTGTTGCGCAGTACTCTGGCACCGCTGCCAGTGTAGGACTGAGGCTGCCCTGGCTGTGTTGCGTGGTACTCTGGCACCGCTGCCAGTGTAGGACTGAGACCGCCTTGGCTGTGTTGCGTGGTACTCTGGCACTGCTGCCAGCGTAGGACCGAGACCGCCTTGGCTGCATTGAGTGGTACTCTGGCACCGCTGCCAGTGTCGATCGAGACCGCCTTGGTTGCGTTGCGCAGTACTCTGGCACTGCTGCCAGTGTAGGACCGAGACCGCCTTGGCTGCGTTGCACGGTACCCTGGCACCACTGCCAGTGTAGGACCGAGACCGCCTTGGCTGCGTTGCGCAGTACTCTGGCACCGCTGCCAGTGTAGGACTGAGGCTGCCCTGGCTGTGTTGCGCGGTACTCTGGCACCACTGCCAGTGTGAGACTGAGACCGCCTTGGCTGCATTGAGTGGTACTCTGGCACCGCTGCCAGTGTCGATCGAGACCGCCTTGGCTGCGTCGCGCGGTACTCTGGCACCGCTGCCCGCGTAGGGCTGAGACCGCCTTGGCTGCGTGGCGCGGTACTCTGGCACCACTGCCCGCGTGGCCTGGTTGCCAGACCTGAAATATCGCAGATCTGACTTGTGGAAGTCCCCGAGGAGAAGTGGGGATGTGGCTGAACAGACAGTGAGCGTGACTTCCCTCTGCTGCGTGGTGCTGAGGCCATGAGCCATGCAGCCCTGTCCCGTCCAACACCAGAATGCCACACACTTGTTGGCGAAATATTGCCGCATGGCCATTCCTTGTGGTGTGACGTCTTACATCTTACCACTAACCATATAGGGTTCTCATTGCCCTACCCTCGTTTCATCAGTAATCAATTACAATCTGCTCACCCCCATCTCCCTCCACCAACACTAATCGAATTTAGGCTGTTCCTCCCATCTGTCTCCACTTTAATTGATTACGATGATTTTGCTTATTGAATATTATTTTCTGATCTTGCATAGCTCACTTATCAGTTGTAATTGTTTTTTATTCTCCCTGCCTCACCAACACGAATCAGTTGTAGCCTATTCTGACTGGCCCAAACCACGCCTCCACTTGCCAATCCAATTGACTGTAATGACAGAGGTTTTTAAAGTGGCAAGATAACTTTCTCATTTGTGTTCTCGGATGTTTGGATAGTAGGGCTGAGGCAAGTCGGTACAATCGACACCTTTCCAAGCCCAACACAGAGGTGTTTGTCAGATGGAGGGCGATTGTACTAATGTGATATTGGCTGTGGCTCATAATTATCGCTGCAAGACCAATACTTCTTTTTCGAGATTGATTTTCTGAGTAGATGGCACTCTGACCGTAGCAACTATATAGAAAGGTGAAGGGAGGCAGTTTGTACGTAGCCCTTCTGTACAGAGGGCACACTTTATTTAGGACTGTTTGTGTATTTGTCCGCAACTTGGTTTAATTGGATGCGAGAACTCATGTTACAGCACAGGCAATGAGGATGAGATAATAAAGGGTGGCGGAAGGAGCTACAGATCATAAGATTATAAGATCATACTGCAAGTGATCGGAGTAGAATGAGGCCATTAGGTCAGGTCTACTCCGCCATTCAATCTTGGCTGATCTATCTCTCCCTCCTAGCCCCATTCTCATGAATGCATGGTAACTAAATTTCATTCAAACCTGTTTTGAATTTTTTAAAAAGCAATTCAATTCAATAAATTATCATTTTCAGATCTGAGGTCTTATTCTCTCCCTAGTTACTCAAGTATGTGCAATTTTAACTGAAAAAGCAGGCTTTTTTTGTTTTAAAATGGCAGCCTCAAAGATTGAGGCTGCACAATAAGGCCCAGTTTCGAAGCAAGTGCATGTAAACACACAGTGGATAGACAGACTGAGTCGTGGGTTTCTCTGTGTGAATTAGCTACCAACCAGTGGGGTGCAAATTGGAAGAGTGTCAGGATAAAGTTATAGATGATGTCTACGTGAAACATTTATAGACAATAGACAATAGACAATAGGTGCAGGAGGAGGCCATTCGGCCCTTCGAGCCAGCACCGCCATTCAATGTGATCATGGCTGATCATTCTCAATCAATACCCCGTTCCTGCCTTCTCCCCATACCCCCTGACTCCGCTATCCTTAAGAGCTCTATCTAGCTCTCTCTTGAATACATTCAGAGAACTGGCCTCCACTACCTTCTGAGGCACAGAATTCCACAGATTCACAACTCTCTAACTGAAAAAGTTTTTCCTCACCTCCGTTCTAAATGGCCTACCCCTTATTCTTAAACTTTGGCTCCTGGTTCCGGACTCCCCCAACATTGGGAACATGTTTCCTGCCTCTAACGTGTCCAACCCGTTAATAATCTTATACGTTTTGATAAGATCCCCTCTCATCCTTCTAAATTCCAGTGTATACAAGCCTAGTCGCTCCAGTCTTTCAACATATGGCAGTCCCGCCATTCCGGGAATTAACCTAGTAAACCTGCGCTGCACGCCCTCAATAGCAAGAATATCCTTCCTCAAATTTGGAGACCAAAACTGCACACAGTACTCCAGGTGCGGTCTCACTATTTGAATAAGAAGTCAGTGGCCTCAGGATTTATTTGTGGCCTGGCATTGCCAAGGACAAAGAAGACCTAATGAGTAGATGTTGGGTCTATTGAACACTTCCTCCTACAGCTCAGCAGGTGTAAGAGTGGCCAACAGTCAGGATTACGGAGAAATGAACAGGGCAGGGTTTGGTTGGTACTGGTTGGCATCCATCCGTTGAAAGATTGGGGAATCTTTGCCCCACATTGTTTGCCTCAAGGCCTGGTGTCAGTCACGAGTCTACGGTTATTTTAGTTGGTGGAGGGGGATGTACTTTCACTTCTCCTTGACACCAGTTTTTCTTTCCAGTGTGGAAGTGAAACGGTTACCACGGCATTACAGAAATGTTACACGGGCTGAACTTCAAATGGCATTCCTTTGAAGCCATGGAACCGCTGCATAGTAGTCCTGTTGAAATATAATGGGTGTAAGATACATAGCAAACCCGAGAGGTGCCCTGGAGAGTGAAATGGAGGAGCAGATATAGAACCAATATAAGTGTACTGGCCCGAGCCACCAGCGGCCTACGACAGGTCAGAGATGGGTTACCAAGGAACCAATGTTTTAAGGGCTTGTCCCATTTAGGCAACTGTCAAAGTCGTAGCAGATCGCCGAAATTTTCTTTTACCCGACGACAATGACCACGACAATGCCGAGTCAGGTCGAGATTCCACCGTCTTCGGAAACATCGCGAAGTTCACCAGCTGTCAATGCTTCTCTGGCGTCCTAATTTTCGCTGAAATCACTGACAAGTCTGTAATTACTTGAGAGTTTTGAAATATAACATCTTGCCCGGGTTACTTGAAGACCAAGCTTCACGGTAACAAGGCATAAACTGGATTGACTTCCAGTTTACTAATAGCAGTATTAAGAAATTTAATTTTAAACGTGGTTAAATGAATTTTTGTGCGGAGTGTGGGCATTCTTTGAAAATGTACGGGAGATGCATATCTGGTTTCTGGGTTGCATATCTGGGTTGGGAGCCTACTTTAAATGTAATCGCTGATGGCCATAAACATCGTGAAAATTCCCACGCTTACCTGACCGTCAAACTGTCGCCTCCAATCTACCTGTCAAATGTCCTGACGGTAAATAAATTGGTTAAACACAAGTATTTTATGGTATCTTCAAATGACTTTACTTAATTTAATATAACGTGCTTCTAAATGCATCTAAGAGAACCTAGCAAACCTGGGGACAGCATGTGACAGCGCCCGCAATAAGCAACGATACCTGGCGACAAGCCAACTGTCGCCGAGAAATTTCACTCCGGTTGATTTCTCAGCGATGCGCCGAGATCCACTACGATTCTTGGAAGACTCCTCACGATCATGCCCGCGACACCCCGGCGAACTGTCGGCGACAGCCTAGTCACCGGCAGTTGCCTTAAAATCGCCTAAAGTGGGACAGGCCCTTAAGTTGTACAAGACATTGGTGAGGTCACATTTGGAGTATTGTGTTCAGTATTGTGATGATCACCCTGTTATAGGAAAAATGGTGTTAAGCTGGAAAGGGTGCCGTGAAGATTTACAAGGATGTTGCCACAATTTGAGGGTCTGAGCCGTAGGGAGAGTTCGGGTAGGCCAAGGACTTTATTCCTTTTAGCGCAGGAGGGTGAGGGGTGATCTTGTAGAAGTGTATAAGATCATGAAGAGAGTAGATAAAGTAGATGCACTGTCTTTCACCCAGAGTGGGCCTTGCGGTACTGTTTGCATGGATTCGGGGATCAGTGGACATAGGTTTAAGGTGTGAGGGGAAAGATTTAATAGGAATCTGAGGAGGAACTTCTTCACACAAAGGGTGGTAGGTGTATGGAACGAGCTGCCAGAGGTGATAGTTGAGGCAGGTCCTATCATAACTAGAGCATGGATTCCATAAGTGCCTTTTCCTGCCTTATTGAATGATTTCAGCAAGATAATGCCTTTTTCACGATCGAGTGCCTAAATCAGCCTTCTTTTGCCGTGTTAACGTAACTTACAAGAAAATTCCCACCACCGGGGCAAAACCAGGGGCCCCACTGGTGGTGGTTCATTCGTAGGTCGTGGACGAGGCCCCAGTCTTTTGCAGTCAGGCTGTAAGTGGGTGTTAAGTGGTGATTGGAGAGGGGTGGGTGGGGAAGGGTCCAGTCTTTTCAAACTGGAGTCAGGCTGTGAGTAGGTGTGAAGTGTTGGTTGGGGAGGGGGGTGTGGGTATCAGGGTTAAGTTTCTGTTTATCGAACCTGCAGTAGAAACTCGTTCAGGTTGTTGGTCAGCTGACCATTGTCCAAGGAGCGGGGGGGTTCCTCTTGTTGCTTGTGATTTCTTGCAAGCCCTTCCAACCTGAAGATAATCATTAGCTGAGAACTTGTTCCTCAACTTCTCAGAGTTGCTCCCCAACTTTCCTTGGCAGCTCTGATTCATCTTCTCAGCTTGTACTTGGCCTGCCTGTAGAGGTCTGCATCCCCGCTCCTGTAGGATCTACCCTTGCAAGCGTCAAAATGCCTAAAGTCATGTCAACGCCTTGTAAAAAACTGAACGATTTGGTGAGAGTGTACGGGAGTGATATATTCTCTACAGACAACTGTGTGCTGCTTTGCAAAGCATGTGAGAAAGCAGCAAATCACGATAAGAAATATTTAGTCTCCCAGCATGTACAGACAGCTAAACACAAGCCGGCGCCAGAGAAACTGAAGGTGGGAAATACGCAAACTTGTCTCCTCACTACATTTACTGCTGGCTCCAGTAGCAAATCTGAGTTTTCGAGTGATTTGTGCAAGGCATTCATTGATGCTGGAATTCCACTGTGGAAATTGGAAAACAAATCGCTGAGGTTTTTTTGAGAAACACAGAGAGGAACATAAACCGAGCGAGTCAACATTACAGAAAAATTATGTTGATGGCTTCAACATTGTTGTGCAGAAAATTAGAAAATGAAGTTGCATGCAACAACATATGGATCTCAACAGACGAAACAACCGATGCTGTGGGGAGATATGTTGCCAAGGTGGTTATCGGTACACTGGAGGCAGGTCAACCATTAAAGGAGTATTTGTTGACTTTGGAAGTATTGGAGAAGTCAAACAGCTCAACTATTGCTCAGTTGTTTACATCTTCACTTGCTGTACTTTGGCCAGAAGGTACAAAACACGAGAATGTTCTTCTGTTTGTGACTGATGCAGATCAATACATAAAAAAAGCTGCTCATGCCCTTAAACTTTTATTCCCCAAAATGTTGCATTTGACATGCTTAGCTCACCGACTCCATAGAATTGCCGAGCACATATGGAGCTTGTTTCCAAATGTCGATCGCCTAGTTTCCATTGTCAAGAAAATCTTCCTCATTTGTGCATTTGTTCAAGGAAATGGCACCCGAGATTCCGCTACCTCCTCAGCCCGCTTTGACTAGGTGGGGTACATGGCTCTCTGCTGTACTCTACTATGCTGCAAATTTTGAAAAGATAATAGAAATCGTCAACTGTTTTACATAGAAAATAGGTGCAGGAGTAGGCCATTCGGCCCTTCGAGCCTGCACCGCCATTCAATATGATCATGGCTGATCATCCAACTCAGTATTCCGTACCTGCCTTCTCTCCACACCCCCTGATCCCTTTAGCCACAAGGGCCACATCTACCTCCCTCTTAAATATAGCCAATGAACTGGCCTCAACTACCTTCTGTGGCAGAGAATTCCACAGATTCACCACTCTGTGTGAAAAAAAACGTTCTCATCTCGGTCCTAAAAGACTTCCCCCTTATCCTTAAACTGTGACCCCTTGTTCTGGACTTCCCCAACATCGGGAACAATCTTCCTGCATCTAGCCTGTCCAACACCTTAAGAATTTTGTAAGTTTCTATAAGAGTCTATCCAATCTTTCTTCATATGAAAGTCCTGCCATCCCAGGAAGAAGAAGAAGAAGAATCTGCTGCATTCAGGATCGTCAGTGAAACCATGCAGAAAAGTCCCTCCACTGCGATCTTGTGTTTATTGCTTCCAATTTTGCAAACTTTAAGAGGTTTAAGAGTCATATGGACAGACACGTAAACAGGCAGGGAATTGAGGTGATGTAGACCACGTGCAGGCAGGTGGGATCAGCTTACGTTAGCATCATGGTCGGCACCGACTAGTAGGCACTTGTATACACTGGAATTTAGAAGGATGAGAGGGGATCTTATTGAAACATATTAAATTATTAAGGGTTTGGACACGCTAGAGGCAGGAAACATGTTCCCGATGTTGGGGGAGTCCAGAACCAGGCGCCACAGTTTAAGAATAAGGGGAAGGCCACTTAGAACGGAGATGAGGAAAAACTTTTTCACTCAGAGAGTTGTGAATCTGTGGAACTCTCTGCCTCAGAAGGCAGTGGAGGCCAATTCCCTGGATGCTTTCAAGAGAGAGCTAGATAGAGCTCTTAATGATAGCGGAGTCAGGGGGTATGGGGAGAAGCCAGGAACGGGGTACTGATTATGAATGATCAGCCATGATCACAGTGAATGGCGGTGCTGGCTTGAAGGGCTGAATGGCCTCCTCCTGCACCTATTGTCTATTGACATGGTGCGCCGAAGGGCCTGTTCCCATGCTGTACTGTGCTTCATTCTACGTGAACTGTAACTTCTTGCTAGGTCAGTGGTTAATTTTTTACGGCAGAGATAGGTAGATTCTTGATTAGCATATTTATCACAGGCTATGGGGAGAAGGCAGGAGAAAGGGGTTAGGAGGGAGAGAGAGGTCAGCCATGATTGAATGGCGGAGTAGACTTGATGGGTCGAATGGCCTAAATCTACTCCTATCACTTATGATCTTATGACCTAGTTCCATATATCGCAACTGCTCATATGACCTCTTCAGAAGGCAGTGGGGAGTCAACCATATTGGTGTTGGTGTGGAACTGGGCCGAATTATATGCCAGAGCACCGAATGGCTGATGGATTCCTTTAGACAATAGACAATAGACAATAGGTGCAGGAGTAGGCCACTCAGCCCTTCGAGCCAGCACCACCATTCAATGTGATCATGGCTGATCATTCTCAATCAGTACCCCGTTCCTGCCTTCTCCCCATACCCCCTGACTCCGCTATCCTTAAGAGCTCTATCTAGCTCTCTCTTGAATGCAATTTCCAATCTTCACACTGGGTTGGGATCTTTACGCTGTAAATGGCTCGATTGTAATCACGTATGGTCTTTCCGCTGACTAGTTAGCACGCAACAAAAGCTTTTCACTGCACCTGGGTACAAGTGACAATAAACTTAACTAAACTGAACATTCCTGAAATGTTTTTACAATGACGTGACAACTCTGAGTCACCTTTACTGACAGCAGCCTCTCCATTTTGTACTTCCAAATTAGTTGTAAAAGTTGCTGGGCATCCATTTTCTTTTTAGATTTTTAGATTTTAGAGATACAGCGCGGAAACAGGCCCTTCGACGCACTGGGTCCGCGCCGCCCAGCGATCCCCGCACGTTAACACTATCCTACACCCACTAGGGACAATTTTCTTTTTACATTTACCCAGTCAATTAACCTACAAACCTGTACGTCTTTGGAGTGTGGGAGGAAACCGAAGATCTCAGAGAAAACCCATGCAGGTCACGGGGAGAACGTACAAACTCCGTACAGACAGCGCCCGTAGTCAGGATCGAACCTGAGTCTCCGGCGCTGCATTCGCTGTAAGGCAGCAACTCTACCGCTGCGCCACCATGCCACCCCTTTTATTGGAAAATGCCTGGTTAAGGTAAGGGTTTGGCCAAACTAAGTCATAAGGTCATAAGGTCATAAGTGATAAGAGCAGAATTTGGCCATTCAGCCCATGAAGTCTACTCCGCCAATCATTCATGGCTGATCTATCTCTCCCTCGTAACCCCATTCTCCTGCCTTCTCCCCATAACCTCTGGCACCCACTCCAGAGGGAGTTCTCCTCCCTCTAAGGCCATTAATGTTCCCCCTTGTGAGGCCAACTACTCAGCTCTACTTCAATCCCAATCACTGCCCGGTCAGTCAGTCGGTCGGTCCGTCGAGCACAGGCCCCGTGTGAGTCCCAGTGGTCAGTAAAGGATGCTCCGAGAGAACTAAGGGGGGTCCAGCATGAGGAAGGTGGGCTGAAGGACCTGTTTCCACGCTGCATGCCTCTATGAGTGGGAGCCAAGCCGACACAGTGTTGTTGGACACGAAAGGCTGGAGTAACTCAGGCAACGTCGCTGGAGAGCAGGAATGGGTAACGTTTCGGGTCGAGACCCTCCTTCAAAATCTGAAGAAGGGTCTCGTCCCGAAACGTCGCGCATTCCTGCTCTCCAGAGTTGCTGCCTGTCTGGCTGAGTTACTCCAGCATTTTGTGTCTAGCTTCGATTTAAACCAGCATCTGCAGTTCTTTCCTGCACTCTTAGAATGCTTATGCTTCCTGAAGGAGCTGATGGGGGGGGGTAGGGGTGGAGGGGGGCGGGGAAGGGCGGTTACAGAGGGAGGGAGAACGGGGGTCATTTGAGTTCTTTCCGAATCAGAGCAGCTGCATTCAGTCAGGCAGTCCAGGGCAGTGGCTCGGTGCCATCGGCCCGTCAATCTGCCTTCCATTGAGGGTGGCCGGCCCACTGTTGGACTGTTCACCATGGTCCCGGGGGGACTGAGGCATTGGGGCCACGAATAATGGAACGGAACCAGGCCAAGCGATAAATCAGAACGGGTGGGGCAGCTCCGTCATCTGTCAAGAATTTCACTGGATTCTTCTGGACTAAAGCCAGCCCTGCTGAACACGGATGTTGAAGATGGAGGGGAGGGGGGGGGGGGGGGGGGGGGGGGGGGGGTGGGTTTGGGAGAGAACAATGAGGAATCTGGAACAGCTGTGATTCTGGAGCGAAGACAAAAAAATAAGGATGGATTTTAAGTTTAGCTCAAGGGATGCAGTGTGGAAACAGGCCCTTCGGCCCACCAAGCCCGCGCCAACCGGCGATCCCCGCACAGGAACACTATTCCGCTCACACAGGAACTTCTTTAGCCAGAGGGCAGTTAATCTGTGGAACTCATTGCCACAGAGGGCTGTGGAGGCCAAGTCAGTGGGTATTTTTAAGGCAGAGACAGACAAATTCTTGATTGGAATGGGTGTCAAGGGTTATGGGGGGGAAGGCAGGAAAATGGGATTAGGAAGCAGAGATCAGCCACGATTGAATGGCGGAGTGGACGCGATGGGCCGAATGGCATAATTCTACCACGATAACTTGTGAACTTGCGAACACTAGGAATAATTTACAATTTTACCGAAGCTAATTCACCCAAAAAACCTGTACGTCTTTGGAGTGTGGGAGGAAACCGGAAATCCCGGAGAAAACTCACGCAGGTCACGGGGAGATCGTGCAGACTCCGTACAGACGGCGCCCGTGGTCAGGATGGAACCCGGGTCTCTGGCGCTGTCAGGCAGCAACTCAACCGCTGCGCCACCGTGCCAACATGCCGAATCAGGTCCAGGAGCAGCAAACTCTCAGGCAAGTAGTGCCACGAGGCCCTCTCGGGAGGGGAAGCCTGGAATCGTGGTGTACAGACCCCCGGGGGAACTGTCCTGAAGGAGTCTCGTCACTTGTGTCTGGTCAGGCCATCTCCGAGCTGTCAGAGTATAAACCGCCTCTACCAATGGGAGTGCCTGATGTTGCCAAGCCCGGATCTCATAACCAGCCACTGAGGATAGGAAAAGAAAAACTGCAATCGAAGAACGACACAAAATGCTGGGGTAACTCAGCGGGTCAGGCAGCATCTCAGGAGAGAAGGAATGGGTGGCGTTTCGGGTTGAGACACTTCTTCAGACTGGTTAGGGATAAGGGAAACGAGAAAATACCCAATGACCTGGCCTCCGCAGCAGTCTGTGGCAATGAATTCCACAGATTCACCACCCTTTGGCTAAAGACATTCCTCCTCGTCTCCTTTGTGGCACAGAGTAGGAGCTGAGGTCGGGTGCAGATCCTGTCATATTGAATGGCGGGGCAGGCTGAAGGGGCCGAGTGGCCTACTCCTACTCCTATTTTGCTGTGGATGAGGTTCGGTGCGTGGAATAACCAAAGAATGAAATCTCACCTCCAGTCCGCTCATTGCATCTGCACATCACTGCACTTCAGTTAACCCCACTTCCTGCAAAGCTCACAGGAGCATGTTGTAAAGACCGCTGTGTCCTTCTTCGTATGGCACCTAGACATGTCAGACTGCACAGGCCTGATCCACAGCCTGATATTTGCCTTTCCCCAACTGCACAGACTCCGTCGAGATACCTCTCCCTCCCCGGACTTGTTCCCAGCCCAGAATTGCCTCTCTCCTTTTTTCCTAAAGTCTAGAGCCCCCATCGCCCCGAAGAAGGGTCTTGACCTGAAACGTCACCCATTCCTTCTATCCAGGGATGCTGCCTGTCCAGTTTAATTTAGTTTGGCGATACAGCATGGAAACAGGCCCTTCGGCCCACCGGCTCCACGCCGACCAGCGATCCCCGCACACTAACGCTCTCCTACACACACTTGGGACAATTTGTACATTTACACCAAGCCACTTAACCTACAAACCTGTACGTGTTTGGAGTGTGGGAGGAAACCGAAGATCTTGGAGAAAACCCGCGCAGGTCACGGGGAGAACGTACAAACTCCGTACAGACGGGGCCCGTAGTCGGGATGGAACCCGGGTCTCCGGCGCTGCAAGCGCTGTAAGGCAGCAACTCTACCGCTGCGCCACCATGCCGCTCGGAGGTTACATGGGTGGAATTTGAGGTTACAAGGGTGAAAAATACTCTTGCTGGAGATGAGAGATAAGAGCAGAAGATGTTGGGGATGTGGGGGGGTTGTACCTACATATTGGACGTCAATCAGTTCAGTTCAGTTTATTGTGAAGTGTGCCGATGTACAGTGAAAAGCTTTTGTTGTGTGCTAACCGCTCAGCGGAAAGAACCTCAGTGCTGTGAATGGAATGCAAAGTTGGAACCCTCCATTAAAGACGTGTGGTGCTAAGGGGATCTGGGCCAGAGGTGATGCACCAAATGGGGACCAGGAAGTGAGGCTGCAGCTTCACAACACTTCCATTAGACTGCAATGGGAGTATCGAGTGCAGTACTGGTCACACCATCACTGGCTTTGCAGAGTGCAGAAGACGTTGACCACGATGATGCGTGGATTAGAGGGTGACTCTAAGGAGAGATTGTTTTCTCTGGAGCATTGGAGGTTGAGGGGAGACCTGATAGAACTATATATAACTTTATTGATGTTTCTAACTTCAAGTAACCCTTGCATTACCCTCCCTCTCCATCCCACCCCCACCCAAGTCGTACCAGTCTCAAAGTCGTCTTGTTGCGTCTCATTGTCTCATTGGCCTGGTTCCTTTATCATCGTCACTTTTTTGCATATCTTTCATTCATTTGTTCGATATCTTTCTACATCACCGTCTCTTTCTCTCATTTCTACATCACCATCTCTTTCTCTCATTTCTACATCAGATGACACAAAGCTGGGTGGCAGTGTGAACTGTGAGGAAGATGCTATGAGGTTGCAGGGTGACTTGGACAGGTTGTGTGAGTGGGCGGATGCATGGCAGATGCAGTTTAATGTGGATAAGTGTGAGGTTATCCACTTTGGTGGTAAGAATAGGAAGGCAGAGTATTATCTGAATGGTGTCAAGTTAGGAACAGGGGACGTACAACGAGATCTGGGTGTCCGAGTGCATCAGTCACTGAAAGGAAGCATGCAGGTACAGCAGGCAGTGAAGAAAGCCAATGGAATGTTGGCCTTCATAACAAGAGGAGTTGAGTATAGGAGCAAAGAGGTCCTTCTGCAGTTGTACAGGGCCCTAGTGAGACCGCACCTGGAATACTGTGTGCAGTTTTGGTCTCCAAATTTGAGGAAGGATATTCTTGCTATTGAGGTCGTGCAGCGTAGGTTTACTAGGTTAATTCCAGGAATGGCGGGACTTTCATATGTTGAAAGACTGGAGCGACTAGGCTTGTATACACTGGAATTTAGAAGGATGAGAGGAGATCTTATCGAAACATATAAGATTATTAAGGGGTTGGACACGTTAGAGGCAGGAAACATGTTCCCAATGTTGGGGGAGTCCAGAACAAGGGGGCCACAGTTTAAGAATAAGGGGTAGGCCATTTAGAACTGAGATGAGGAAAAACTTTTTCAGTCAGAGAGTTGTGAATCTGTGGAATTCTCTGCCTCAGAAGGCAGTGGAGGCCAATTCTCTGAATGCATTCAAGAGAGAGCTAGATAGAGCTCTTAAGGATAGCGGAGTCACAGGGGTATGGGGAGAAGGCAGGAACGGGGTACTGATTGAGAATGATCAGCCATGATCACATTGAATGGCGGTGCTGGCTCAAAGGGCCGAATGGCCTCCTCCTGCACCTATTGTCTATTGTCTATTATCACCATCTATTTCTCTCATTTCTACAAGACCATCTCTTTCTCTCATTTCTACATCACCATCTCTTTCTCTCATTTCTACATCACCATCTCTTTCTCTCGTTTCCCTATCTCAGTCTGAAGATGGGTCTCGACCTGAAACGTCACCTGTTCCTTTTCTCCAGAGATGTTGTCTGACCCATTGAGTTACTCCAGCTTTTTGTGCCTGTCTTCGGTTTGAACCAGTTCCTCCCTACACTGTAATTATTTTGTGTTTAGTATTTACTGAGACGTGTACCGAGGTACAGTGAAAAGCTTTTGCTGCGTGGTAACCAGTCAGCGGAAAGACAATGCATGATTACAATCGAGCCACTTACAGTGTACAGATCCATGATAAAGGGAATAACATGAATAACACTTAGTGCAGGGCGAGGCAATGATGAAATGTCACAGACTAGAGGGCATGGGTTTAAGGTCATAGGGGAAGATTCGGATGAGATGTACAAGGTAAGTTTTTTTATACAGAGTGATGGAACACTTGGTGTCCTAGTGCATCAGTCACTGAAAGGAAGCATGCAGGTACGGCAGGCAGTGAAGAAAGCCAATGGAATGTTGGCCTTCATAACAAGAGGAGTTGAGTATAGCAGCAAAAAGGTCCTTCTGCAGTTGTACAGGGCCCTAGTGAGACCGCACCTGGAGTACTGTGTGCAGTTTTGGTCTCCAAATTTGAGGAAGGATATTCTCGCTATTGAGGGCGTGCAGCGTAGGTTTACTAGGTTAATTCCCGGAATGGCGGGACTGTCGTATGTTGAAAGACTGGAGCGACTAGGCTTGTATACACTGGAATTTAGAAGGATGAGAGGGGATCTTATTGAAACATATAAGATTATTAAGGGGTTGGACACGTTAGAGGCAGGAAACATGTTCCCAATGTTGGGGGAGTCCAGAACCAGGGGCCACAGTTTAAGAATAAGGGGTAGGCCATTTAGAACGGAGATGAGGAAAAACTTTTTCAGTCAGAGAGTTGTAAATCTGTGGAATTCACTGCCTCAGAAGGCAGTGGAGGCCAAGTCTCTGGATGCATTCAAGAGAGAGCTAGATAGAGCTCTTAAGGATAGCGGAGTCAGGGGGTATGGGGAGAAGGCAGGAACGGGGTACTGATTGAGAATGATCAGCCATGATCACATTGAATGGTGGTGCTGGCTCGAAGGGCTGAATGTCCTACTCCTGCATCTATTGTCTATTGTCTATTGTCTAACATGTGCATGGTGCGTGGGGAGGGGGGGGGGGGGAGTTTGAGAGTGGCATTAAAGAGGCTTTTAGTTAGGCACATGCATACGCAAGGAATTGAAGGATATTAATCAATTGCAGGCGGAGGAGATCAGTTTAATTAGAAACATAGAAACATAGAAAATAGGTGCAGGAGGAGGCCATTTGGCCCATCGAGCCAGCACCGCCATTCAACATGATCATGGCTGATCATCCTAAATCAGTACCCCGTTCCTGCCTTCTCCCCATCCCCCTGACTCCGCTATCCTTAAGAGCTTTTTCACCATATCCCTTGATTCCGTTAGCCCGAAGAGCTAAATCTAACTCTTTCTTGAAAACATCCAGTGAATTGGCCTCCACTGCCTTCTGTGGCAGAGAATTCCACAATTAAACCCCTGTCTCACTCTACTCTCCTCCTCTCCGTTCAGCTGCTCTGCTCTCTCCCTCACCAGATGTAACCGTTCGATGGCCCATGAGCGGCAATGAGCTCAGTCTGGGTCATACTTTAGCCCATGTAATGTTTATTTAAGCTGCGTTAGCCAGAGCCAAGTTGAATTTGGTTCAACGTATTCCTGGCGTGCCTCTGTGACCTGCTGTGCCATCTCAGAAGTTGTCCTTGGGTCTGAATACATTATTTTGTACCGCCAGTGCAAATAAGGAAACCATGGCGAAAACACAAAGAAATAGGTGTTCAGGAGGATATTTATCATCATCTTTTCCTGAAAGGTTCCAATATCAAATCAGCAAGGATATTACAGTAGGAAAATAACTGCGGATGCTGGTACAAATCGAACGTCACCTGTTCCCTCTCTCCAGAGATGCTGCCTGTCCCGCTGAGTTACTCCAGCTTTTTGTGTCTATCAAGACTGGAAAGTGATCTTGCTGTCAAATGTACCGAAGCAGATAAATGAAATTCTTACTCGCATTAGCAGCACAACAGGGTTTGAAAACACAGTACTCAACAGATACTATAATAAACCAACAAATAAAAGTCCAATATATAAAAACCTCAATATAGTGCAAAAACAACAGATACTGTATTTGTAGGAAAGCAGCTGTTCCTGGCCCTGGTGGTGTGAGGCTTTGGGTTTCTGTACCTCTTGCCCGGTGGTAGCAGTGAGAAGACATGGCCCATATAGAGTCATACAGACATATCATGTGGAAACAGGCCCTTCAGCCCAACTTGCCTATACCAGCCAACATGTCCCAGAGACATTAGTCCCACCTGCCAGCATTTGGCCCATATCCCACCAAACCTGTCCTATCCATGCACCTGTCTAACTGTTTCTTAAAAGTTGGGATAGTCCCAGCCTCAACTACCTCCTCTGGCAGGTTGGAAACATAGAAAATAGGTGAAGGAAGAGGCCATTTGGCCCTTCGAGCCAGCACCGCCATTCATTGTGATCATGGCTGATCATCCACAATGATCGTGCAACCCGTGCCTGCCTTCTCCCCATATCCTTTGATTCCGCTCGCCCCTAGAGCTCCATCTAACCTCTAGCCCCTAGAGCTTGTTCCCTACATTGTGTGAAAAGGTTAGCCCTCAGATTCCTATTAAATCTGTTCCCCTTCACCTTAAACCTATGTCCTCTGGTCCTCGATTCCCCTGCTCTGGGCAAGAGACTCTGTGCATCTCGGGTTCCTTGATGACAGGTGCTGCCTTCTTAAAGCAGCTTCTCCTGTCGATGTTTTCGATGACGGGAGGTTTGTGCCAGTGGCTGCCTCCACCACACTCTGCAACCTCTCGCACAGGGATTCCCCTACCAGGACATGATGCAACCAGATAAGATACTTGCGACGGTATAAGTGTGGAAGCCAAATCCCTTTGAATAAACTTCGAATATCACAGAGGGGCTGGCGTGCCTTCTTCATGGTTGCACCTGTGTTACATCTAATGGTTAGACAATAGACAATAGACAATAGACAATAGGTGCAGGAGGAGGCCATTCGGCCCTTTGAGTCAGCACCGCCATTCAATGTGATCATGGCTGATCATTCTCAATCAGTACCCCGTTCCTGCCTTCTCCCCATACCCCCTGACTCCGCTATCCTTAAGAGCTCTATCTAGCTCTCTCTTGAATGCATTCAGAGAATTGGCCTCCACTGCCTTCTGAGGCAGAGAATTCCACAGATTCACAACTCTCTGACTGAAAAAGTTTTTCCTCATCTCCATTCTAAATGGCCTACCCCTTATTCTTAAACTGTGGCCCCTTGTTCTGGACTCCCCCAACATTGGGAACATGTTTCCTGCCTCTAACGTGTCCAACCCCTTAATAATCCTATACGGGGTTACATCCTGTTCAGGAGCTCACTCCTCAAAGGTGCTGAGACTGCATGCACTGCTTACAATATCGATCAAAGCACAAAGTGCTGGAGGAACTCAGCGGCTCAGGAGGGAATGGTTAGCGGGCGTTTGGAGTGGGGACCCTTCTTCAACCTGACTTCCTCCAGCACTTTGTGCTTTCCTCAAGATTCCAGCATCTGCAGTTCCTCGCACCGACATTATTGATCTCCTGAATTAAGAAATGATTTACCTGAGTAATTTATTGGATGGAATCTCATGAAAAAATGGTCCCGTTATAAGCAGATAACCAAATTGCACCTGTTTTTTTGTAGTTGAGAAGAATGAAGAGTAATGTTCTTGTTGCATTTAAAATCCAGGGTCAAATAGTCTAGATATTTTCCGCTAGTGGGCGAGCCTTGAACTAAGGGGTATGGATACAAGCTAAGGGGGGGAGGGGGTGATCATTTAAAACTCAAATGTACAGAAATTTCTTCTTGCAGGGGAATGGTGAAGCTCTGGAATTTTCTACCCTGAAGGACTGTGAAACCTCTATCATTGGAAGTGTTTAAAGAAAAAATGGATACATTTTTGGAAGCTCAGGGAATTGAGGGCGATGGCAAATTGGCGCGGAAGAGAAGACGAGGCCGATGGTGGATTATCCACGCTGTTATTAAATGGTGGCACAAGCACGAGGGGGCGAATGGCCTCCTCCTGCTATCTTCCTGCATTCTTGTGTGTCAAGGAAATGGTTCAAGGCAGCTTGATAGGCTTTCATTTGGGCCAGGTGGTGATTAGGGCTGTGGAATTGAAGGCGGGAGATGGAGTTAAGACAGAAAATGATCTCGTTGAATCTTCGATAGACATAAAAAGCTGGAGTAACTCAGCGGGTCGGACAGCTTCTGTGGAGAGAAGGAATGGGTGACGGTCTTGGGACAGACTTAAGGGACTGAGATGCTTTGCCCCCATCCAACATTCCTGAGACCTTTACAACAGAGGAAACTTCCAGCTCACCGCCTGTCCTTGTGTTCAGCCCGGTATGAAAATGGACATCTGTAACTGCTCTGCCGCCCTGGTGGTGCCCTTGAACACTGCACAACACCAACCTCCGCCAGCGTGATCTTCTGTGGGCTGTGTCTTTGGTTGCACTGCGGACTTTGGAGTTTTTTGCACTAGTACCGTCGTTATTGAATTTTTGCACATTATATATTATCTATCGGTAGTTTTTGCACATTATATATTATCTAAACAGGTGTTTACAGACTCGCTATGCCGCTGCAATGGCCAATTTCACTGCTTCTCTGTCATAGCCTCATGCAGCGTGGAAACAGCCCCTTCGGCCCATCTTGCCCACACCGTCCCATCTACTCGATTCCCTCCTGCCATCATTTGGCCCATTCCCCTCTCAACCTGTCCTATCCATGCACAAGGATGGATCCTACCGTATCCCATCGCAACCAGGGAGCAGACCTGAACTACCATCCTAATGAACTACCGAGACTCCTGACGGGTACCCGTAAAAGGGACCACATCACCCCGATTCTGGCCTCTCTCCACTGGCTCCCAGTACAGTACAGAATCAACTTCAAGCTCCTCCTATTCACATACAAAGCCCTAAACGGGCTTGCCCCCCCCCCCCACCGTATCAAAAATCTTCTAACCCACCACTCTATCTCCAGGTCCCTCAGGTCGGCCGACTTGGGGCTACTCACTATCCCGCGGTCTAGGCTTAAGCTCAGGGGTGACCTCGCTTTTGCGGTTGCAGCTCCGAGACTGTGGAACAGCATCCCTCTCCCCATCAGAACTGCCCCCTCCATCGACTCCTTTAAGTCCAGGCTCAAAACCTATTTCTACTCCCTAGCGTTTGAGGCCCTCTGAGGGGGCGCTGTGAACTGTTTATGTATGTGCTGTTATGTTTGTGTGCCATTGTATTATTCGTTTCTTAGTACCTGAACTGATGTACAGCACTTTGGTCAATGTGGGTTGTTTTTAAATGTGCTATACAAATAAAAGTGACTTGACTTGACTTGACCACCATCTACCTCATCGGGGACCCTTGGACTATCTTTGATCGGACTTTACTGGCTTTACCTTGCACTAAACGTTATTCCCTTATCATGTATCTGTACACTGCGAATGGCTTGGTTGTAATCATGTATTGTCTTTCCGCTGACTGGTTAGCACGCAACAAAAGCCTTTCACTGTATCTCGGTACACGTGACAATAAACTAAACTGAACTCAACTCGGATGTGAGGGGATGTCTTTGGATGACAGATCGACCAAACCAAACCACTGGCCCTTCCCAGCTCATGGCCAACTCCTGTGATCCCAGTGTTCGGAGTGCTTTGGACTGGGTGCTTATTCAGATACAGCTCGGTTGAGGAACATTCAAAAGGTCAACACTTTTCAGGCATTTCCCTGAATGGTGCTGTTTTTCTCTGAGCTTTTGCTTGAGGTTAGTTGGCCTCTGGGTTGGGGAGATTCCACCACAGTGGAGCTTGCTCTGGTCCTCATGCTTGTGCCTGTGGTGAAGAGTAGTGGGACCCTCCCGGACTGGGGAACCAACGTCCCTTTAGGAAGGAGATGAAGAGGAATTTAGATTTAGTGATACAGCGCGGAAACAGGCCCTTCGGCCCACCGAGTCCGCGCCGCCCAGCGATCCCCGCACATTAACACTATCCTACACACACTAGGGACAATTTGTTTTTTACACTTTACCCAGTCAATTAACTTACAAACCTGCACGTCTTTAGAGTGTGGGAGGAAACCGAAGATCTCGGAGAAAACCCACGCAGGTCACGGGGAGAACGTACTAACTCCGTACAGACGGCGCCCGTAGTCAGGATCGAACCTGAGTCTCCGGCGCTGCATTCGCTGTAAGGCAGCAACTCTACCGCTGCGCCACCGTGCCGCCCTTTATTGAATCTTGGATTTATTGAATTTCTTTAGTGAATCTGTGCATTTCTTTGCCACAGAAGGCTGTGGAGGCCAAGTCAGTGGATATCTTTTAAGGCAGAGATAGATGGATTCTTGATTGGTGCAGGTGTCAGGGGTTAAGGGAGAAGGCAGGAGAATGGGGTTAAGAGGGGGAGATAGATCAGCCATAATTGAATGGCGGAGTAGACTTGATGGGCCGAATGGCCTAATTCTGCTCCTATTACTTATGTCCTTATGACTAACGGTGACAAATGTCTGACGGGAAATATGGAGTTGAGGGTCTCTGAAAGGTGCTACTTGAGATCCTACTTAAAAAGCTAGCTTCTGTTTACAGAGTGAGTTACACTATAGCCAGGAGTTCAAATCATTTCGAGTCCCAACATTAGGCTGAGCTCAATGTACCACGACAACAGATGCAGTCTGAGTGTGAGGTACAGGAACAGCAGATGGAGATGAAGTCGCCAATTAACCTACAAACTTGGACATCTTTGGAGTGTGGGAGGAAACCGGGGCAACTGGAGAAAACCCACGCGGTCACGGGGAGAACGCTCAAACTCCGTACAGACAGCACCTGTGGTCAGGATCGAACCTGAGTCTCTGGCGCTGTAAGACAGCAGCTCTGCCACTGTGTCCATGTGCTGCCCTGAACTCTTGACACTATTCACTGGTGCAAGTAATGGCTGACATTGTTTTAATATTAGTTTAGAGATACAGCACAGAAACCGGCCCTTCGGCCCACTGAGTCCGCACTGACCAGCGATCCCCACATATTGACACAAACCTACACATGCACTAGGGACAATTTACACTTGTACTAAGTTGACAAACCCAAGCCAATTAACCTACAAACCTGCGCGAATGTGGAGTGTGGGAGGAAACCGAAGATCTCGGAGAAAACCCACGCAGGTCACGGGGAGAACGTACAAACTCCGTACAGACAGCGCCCGTAGTCGGGATGGAACCCGGGTCTCTGGCACTGCAAGTGCTGTAAGGCAGCAACTCTACCGCTGTGCCACCGTGACTGGCCTTTGTTTTGCTGTATTGTTTGGACCAGTGTAGTTCACTCTCACCCCCATCCTAAAGTCCCACTGCTCCTCCAACACTCATCCCTGCCAAACCACCCCCACCTCTCGTGCGGCAGGGCCCAGCATGTCAGCAAAGGCAGGGAAAACTTCAGAACTTCCCCTCAGCTCCCCTGGGCTGGATGGGGAAGCTGTGGGAGCAGACACAACCAACCTCAGCACGGGCTGATCCAGGCTCACACACTGCCACTTTATGTTGTATTGCAGCAATACTAATACCAAGATCATGTGTGTGACCGTGTGAGACCGTGTGTGCGTGTGCATGTATGCGTGTGCGTGTGTGTGAGATGGTGTATGTGTGCGTGTGTGTGTGTGTGTGTGTGTGTGTGTGTGCGCGCGTGTGGTGTTTGTGTGTGTGCATGTGTGTGACCGTGTGTGTGTATGCGTGTGCGTGTGTGTGAGATGGTGTATGTGTGTGTGTGTGTGCGCACGTGTGTGAGTTTATGTGTGTTTGTGTGTGTGCATGTGTGTGACCGTGTGTGTGTATGCGTGTGCGTGTGCGTGTGCGTGTACTTGTGCGTGTGCGTGTGCGTGTGTGTGAGATGGTGTGTGTGTGTGCGCGTGTGTGCGCGTGTGTGTGTGCATGTGTGTATGTTCTGTCGT
Source organism: Rhinoraja longicauda (assembly GCF_053455715.1). NCBI lineage: Eukaryota > Metazoa > Chordata > Chondrichthyes > Rajiformes > Arhynchobatidae > Rhinoraja > Rhinoraja longicauda. The sequence continues at coordinate 7,628,589 of NC_135962.1, read as the reverse complement.
GCGGCAGGCAACTCCCCCAACCCCCCCCTCCCCGCCATCTTTGCACATCCCCAATCCTTTCCATTCGTCAATTTAATTTCATGTTTCGTGTATTTTGTGTTTTATGACTGTTGGCAGATCAATTTCCCGCCAGGGATAAATAAAGTTCTATCGTATCGTGTATGTATATATGTGTGTGTGAGTGTGTGTGTGTATATGTGTGTGTGTGTGTGTGAGTGTGTGTGTGTGTGTATATGTGTGTGTGTGTGTGTGTGTGTGTGTGTGTGTGTGTGTGTGTGTGTGTGTGTGTGTGTGTGTGTGTGTGTGTGTGTGTGTGTGTGTGAGTATGTACTGTATGTGTATGAGCACGTGTGTGTGTGAGCTTGTATGTGTATGTATGTGTGTGTGTGTGTGAGTGTGTGTGTGTGTGTATATATGTGTGTGTGTGAGTATGTACTATATGTGTATGAGCACACGTGTGTGTGAGCTTGTATGTGTATGTATGTGTGTGTGACTGTGCATGTGTGCGAGTGTAAGTGTGTGTGTGAGTATGTACTGTATGTGTATGAGCATGTGTGTGTGTGAGCTTGTATGTGTATGTGTGTGTGTGTGTGTGAATGTGCGTGTGTGTGTATATATGTGTGTGTGTGTGAGTATGTACTGTATGTGTATGAGCACGCTTGTGTGTGAGCTTGTATGTGTATGTATGTGTGTGAGTGTGCGTGTGCGTGATTGTATGTGTGTGTATGAAGAAAGGTCCCGACCCGAGACGTCACCCATTCCTTCTCTCCCGAGATGCTGCCTGACCCGCTGAGTTACTCCAGCATTTTGTGTCTACCTTCTGTGTGTGCCTGCATGAAGATGGACACAAAATGCTGGAGTAACTCAGCGGGACAGGCAGCATCTGTGGAGCAGTGTTGCTAATCCTTTCGATGCCGGAGCTGTGACTGGTGCCGGAACAGCCGCTGTTAAATTCCCCACTAGTTAAAACTCCCCGCTGCTTATTTTGGCTTTTATTTACAGAGGTACCGGAGTGGGGCTCCAGTGAGCTCCATCAGCACTGTACCCCTGCTCTGGAGGGAATGGGTGACATTTTGGGCTGAGACCCATCTTCAGACTGAACCAGCATCTGCAGTTCCTGCCTACATTTGTGTGTCTGCATGTATATGTATGTGCATGTGTGTACGCGTGTGTATGTGTGTGCGTGCTCGTGTGTGTGCGTGCTCGTGTGTGTGCGTGAGCGTGTGCGTGCGTGAGTACACATGTGTGTGTGTGTGCCTGTGTGCGTGTATGCGTGTGAGTGTGAGTGTGTGTTGGGCTGCAGGCTGTGTTTCTATGCTGAATGACTCTGACTGTATCGGGAATTGAAAGAAAGGAATGAAGATAAGACAGAGCCAATGTATAAAATGTTGAACAGTGAAGCAGGAATGTGGGAGACATTCCTGTACACAAGGGGTGGTTTCAGCACCGAATGTGTCAGCACAAGGTGTGATATGGCTAGCAGCGTGGTTGCATTTAGGCAATAGACAATAGACAATAGGTGCAGGAGGAGGCCATTTGGCCCTTCCAGCCAGCACCACCATTCAATGTGATCATGGCTGATCATTCACAATCAGTACCCCGTTCCTGCCTTCTCCCCATACCCCCTGACTCCGCTATCATTAAAAGCTCTATCTAACTCTCTCTTAAAAGCATCCAGAGAATTGGCCTCCACTGCCTTCTGAGGCAGAGAATTCCACAGATTCACAACTCTCTGAGAGAAAAAGTTTTTCCTCATCTCCGTTCTAAATGGCCTACCCCTTATTCTTAAACTGTGGCCCCTTGTTCTGGAGGCCCGGGCGGGCGCCGCCTGATGGAGGTTGCGTAGCAACCCGCCTCCCGGCCCGGGCGGCCGCCATTGGTGGAGCGGGAGAGGTTAGTGGGCACGAGGGGGAGACAGGATGAAGTGGGGCGGAGGTGCTGCCCACAGTTGTGCTGAATGGCCTGCCTGTGCACAGTGGACAGGCCCTGATCCATGGACCATGCTCCAGGACTGCCATTGGTGTTTAGAGAGCTGCCCAGTCACGGTGTCCAGGGTACGTGAGGAAAGGCCACCTCACCCACACACTCTGTCTCACCTCCAGACAAGGACAGGACCAGCAACCGTGATACCCAGGCTCGGCACATAGAGTCAGATGCACCGACACAGGCCCTTCGGCCCACCTCGCCCATGCCAACCAGCATTCACCATCTACGCTGATCCCATTTGCTCACTTTTGACCTTTGCTACTCGTGCACCCGTCCAAATGCGTTAGGTTCTTATGTCCCACTTTCCCACAGGCAGTGGGAAGTGTGGATAGTGCATTCAAGAGAGAGCTGGATAGAGCTCTTAAGGATAGCGGAGTCAGGGGGTATGGGGAGAAGGCAGGAACGGGGTACTGATTGAGAATGATCAGCCATGATCACATTGAATGGTGGTGCTGGCTCGAAGGGCCGAATGGCCTCCTCCTGCACCTATTGTCTATTGTCTATTGTCTATTGAGACTGCTTTGTGTGATAGACTGGGATTCAGTACATTGACAATGCTCCACAATTCCATGTGGATTTAGGCAGAGCTGGTGCCAAACCAAACTGTGATGCATCCCGATAGGATCCTTCCACGGCGCTTTTGTAGAAATAGGTAAAAAACATAGAAACATAGAAAATAGGTGCAAGAGTAGGCCATTCAGCCCTTCGAACCAGCACCGCCATTCAATATGATCATGGCTGATCATCCAAAATCAGTACCCTGTTCCTGCTTTCTCCCAATATCCCTTCATTCCCTTAGCCTTAGGAAGAGCTAAATCTAACTCTCTCTTGAAATCCTCCAGTGAATTGGCCTCCACTGCCTTCTGTGGCAGAAAATTTCACAGATTCACAACGTTGTGGGTGAATTTTTTTTTCTTTAACTCAGTCCGAAATGGCCTACCTCTTATTCTTAAACAGTGACCCCTGGTTCTGGACTCCCCTAACATCGGGAACATTTTTCCTGCATCTAGCCTGTCCAATCCATTAAGAGGTTTATAAGTTTCTAAATTCCAGCGAATACAAGCCTAGTCGACCCAATCTTTCATCATATTTCTGTCCCGCCATCCTGGGAATTAACCTGGTGAACCTATGCTGCATACCCTCAATAGCAATAATGTCCATCCTTAAACTAGGAGACCAAAACTACCCACAGTACTCCAGGTGCGGTCACACCAGGGCCCTGTACAACTGCAGTAGGACCTCCTTGCTCCTAAACTCAAATTCTCTCACAATCAAGGCCAACATGCCATTATCTTTCTTCACTGCCTGCTGTACCTGCATGCTTACTTTCAATGACTGATGTACAAACACACCCAGGTCTCGTTGCACCTCCCCTTCTCCTAATCTGACACCATTCAGATAATAATCTGCCTTCCTGTTCTTGCCACCAAAGTGAATCACCTCACATTTATCCACATTATACTGCATCTGCCATGCATCTGCCTACTCGCCCAACCTATCCAGGTCACCCTGCAGCCTCATAGCATCCTCCTCGAAGCTCACACTGCCCCCCAGCTTTGTGTCATCCGCAAACGTAGAGATGTTATATTTAATTCCCTCGTCTAAATCGTTAATATATATTGTAAATAACTGGGGTCCCAGCACCGAGCCTTGCGGCACCCCACTAGACACTGCCTGCCATTCTGAAAAGGACCCGTTAATTCCTCCTCTTTGCTTCCTGTCTGCCAACCAGTTCTCTATCCATGTCAGTACCCTACCCCCAATGCAATGTGCTCTAATTTTGCACACTAATCTCTTGTGTGGGACCTTGTCAAAGGCTTTTTGAAAGTCCAGATACACCACATCTACTGGCTCTCCCTTATCCATTCTACTTGTTACATCCTCAAACAATTCCAGAGAATCAGTCAAGCATGATTTCCCCTTCATAAATCCATGCTGACTTTGACCGATCCTGTCACTGCTTTCCAAATGTGCTGCTGTAACATCTTTAATAATCGACTCCAGCATCTTCCCCACTACTGATGTAAGACCAACTGGTCTATAATTCCCCATTTTCTCTCTCCCTTCTTTCTTAAGAAGTTGCATTGGCTATCCTCCAGGCCACGGGAACTGATCCAGACTCGAGAGAACATTGGAAAATGATCACCAATGCATCCACGATTTCTAGGGCCACCTCCTTGAGTACTCTGGGATGCAGACCATCAGGCCCTGGGGATTTATCTGCCTTCGGTCCCAACAGTTTACCTAACACCATTTCCTGACTAATGTGGATTCCCTTCAGTTCCTCCTTCTCACTAGATCCTCGGTCCCCTAGTATTTCTGGGAGATTGTTTGTGTCTTCCTTAGTGAAGACAGAACCAAGGCACTCGTTTAACTGTTCTGCCATTTCCTTGTTTCCCATTATAAATAAATTCACCTGTCTCTGACTGCAAGGGACCTAGATTCGTCTTCACTAATCTTTTCCTTTATACGTACCTAAAGAAACTTTTACAGTCTGTTTTTATATTTCCCGCAAGCTTTCTTTCATGCACTTTTATCCCCCTCTTAATTAACCCCTTTGTCCTCCCCTGTTGCGTTCTAAATTTCCAGTCTTCTGGTTTGCCATTTCTTCTGGCCAATATATATGCCTCTTCCTTGGATTTAACACCATCAGCACTAGAGTTGCTGCCTAGTATACACACTATGTATAGTGTTAATGTGCAGGGATCGCTGGTCGGCGCGGACTCAGTGGGCCAAAGGGCTTGTTTCCCCGCTGTATCTCTAAACTAAACTAAACTAAACTAAATCCAATGTCCCTTTAAGAGATTTTTAAATACAGATAAGCGGGAATGTAGCTCACGTGCGGACAGAGGCGATTAGTCTAAGTGGGCTTCATGAGTCTAAGTAGGCTTTGTGTTGGGCAATCAAGAGAGAGCTAGATAGAGCTCTTAAAGATAGCGGAGTCAGGGGGTATGGGGAGAGGGAAGGAACGGGTACTGATTGAGAATGATCAGCCATGATCACATTGAATGGCGGTGCTGGCTCGAAGGGCTGAATGGCCTACTCCTGTTGTCCTATTGTCTATTGTCTATAGACCTATTGTCTATTGTCTATTGTCTATAAACCTGTTGTCTATTGTCTATTGTCTATTGGCACGGACATTGTGGGCCGAAGGGCCTGTTGCCGTGCTGTTCTTGTCGATCTTCTATGAGGTCCTCACTGCCATGAGGCCCGCAGGTGCCAGTCGGTATTATCGGGAGGGCGGTAAATGTTTGCCATCATGTCTGGCAAGGGGGGCTCCACCTGGATGTCAAGGGGCTGGGCTCACTCGGCCTAGGCGGATGGGAAAGCTGGGCCCGAGGAGCGCGGTGTCTACCAGGACACCCATCGGAGCAGCAGAGAAGCCGGCATCGTTAGAGTAAATAGTCTGAGGGCTGCGTGATTACTGGGGAACGCACAGTTCAGGTGCGGCAGCTGACGCCAGCGATCCATGTCAATGCTTCCACCTTAGCCGGGGGAACGAAATCCCAACGCTTCCTCGACTTTGGTTGAAGTGCATCAGACGGGTGACTGCTTCGCCAGGAATGTGCGTGGAGAAGGACCTAGGAGGGGGGGTTGGGGGGTGGGGAGCAGTCGGGATGAGATGGATTGCTGGGAAGTGCGACACAAGCAACTTCGAGGCTTGCGCTTTGAGCCCTGGAAATAATCACAGTGGTTTATTTTCAGTGTCTCTTCCTGCTGGGAGTTACTGTATGGTGCCTACAGGGCTGCTGACAAACACATGGCCCTTGTTGATGAGCTGTTACATTTGGCCTGCAACAACGAAAACAGTGGACTGGGAAAAGGCTGGAAAAGATTACCACGGACAGCTTTCCCCCTCTCGTGAAACTGTTGATTTAAGTCAAGCTACACTTAGATGAATAATTACAGGCCGGCCGTTCAGGGGAGTTGTTTAGCTGTGGTGTTGAACATATTCCACATTGACCACTGGGTCTCTTCCCCACTTTGCAGTGACCAGTGGCTCTTTGTCCAATGCTACAGGAACTAGTGAGTGTCTGCCCCCCACTACAGGCTCCACTAATATAACAATGTACATTAGTCACTGAAAGGAAGCATGCAGGTACAGCAGGCAGTGAAGAAAGCCAATGGAATGTTGGCCTTCATAACAAGAGGAGTTGAGTATAGGAGCAAAGAGGTCCTTCTGCAGTTGTACAGGGCCCTAGTGAGACCGCACCTGGAGTACTGTGTGCAGTTTTGGTCTCCAAATTTGAGGAAGGATATTCTTGCTATTGAGGGCGTCCAGCGTAGGTTTACTAGGTTAATTCCCGGAATGGCGGGACTGTCATATGTTGAAAGACTGGAGCGACTAGGCTTGTATACACTGGAATTTAGAAGGATGAGAGGAGATCTTATCGAAACGTATAAGATTATTAAGGGGTTGGACACGTTAGAGGCAGAAAACATGTTCCCAATGTTGGGGGAATCCAGAACAAGGGGCCACAGTTTAAGAATAAGGGGTAGGCCATTTAGAACTGAGATGAGGAAAAACTTTTTCAGTCAGAGAGTTGTGAATCTGTGGAATTCTCTGCCTCAGAAGGCAGTGGAGGCCAAGTCTCTGGATGCATTCAAGAGAGAGCTAGATAGAGCTCTTAAGGATAGCGGAGTCAAGGGGTATGGGGAGAAGGCAGGAACGGGGTACTGATTGAGAATGATCAGCCATGATCACATTGAATGGCGGTGCTGGCTTGAAGGGCCGAATGGCCTCCTCCTGCATCTATTGTCTATTGTCTATTGTCTACATCGCGCAGCGGTAGAGTTGCTGCCTTTCAGCACTAGAGACCTGAGTTCGATCCTGACCTCGGGTGCTGCCTGTACGGAGTTTGTATGTTCTCCCCGTGACCTGCGTGGGTTTTCCCTGGGTGCCCTGGTTCTCCTCCCACACTCCAAAGACGTGCAGTTTTTGTAGGTTAATTGGCTTCGATAAAGATGGTAAATTGTCCTCAGTGTGCAGCACAGGCGATCGCTGGGCCGAAGGGCCTGTTCGGACGCTGTATCTCTAATCCAAACCAAACTAAACCATGCAAAGTGAGGCATAATGTGTGGAGAGCAGAGAATTGAGTTAATACCACAGGTAGATGGTGATCGTAACAACTAACACACACTGGATCGTTTCAGTGGTGTGTCAGAAGGAGTGGCACACTCCCTCCACCTCATCTCTGGTCAAAGACAGGGAGTTCATAGTGGGAGTGGGATGGGGAATGACAGGGACAAGCGACTGGAATAGACAATAGACAATAGGTGCAGGAGGAGGCCATTCGGCCCTTCCAGCCTGTACGCACCGCCATTCAATGTGATCATGACTGATCATTCTCAATCAGTACCCCGTTCCTGCCTTCTCCCCGTACCCCCTGACTCCGCTATCCTTAAGAGCTCTATCTAGCTCTCTCTTGAATACATTCAGAGAATTGGCCTCCACTGCCTTCTGAGGCAGAGAATTCCACAGATTCACAACTCTCTGACTGAAAAAGTTTTTCCTCATCTCCGTTCTAAATGGCCTACCCCTTATTCTTAAACTGTGTGGCCCCTGGTTCTGGACTCCCCCAACATTGGGAACATGTTTCCTGCCTCTAACGTGTCCAACCCCTTAATAATCTTATATGTTTCAATAAGATCTCCTCTCATCCTTCTAAATTCCAGTGTATACAAGCCTAACCGCTCCAGTCTTTCAACATATGACAGTCCCGCCATTCTGGGAATTAACCTAGTAAACCTACGCTGCACGCCCTCAATAGCAAGAATATCCTTCCTCAAATTTGGAGACCAAAACTGCACACAGTACTCCAGGTGCGGTCTCACTAGGGCCCTGTACAACTGCAGAAGGACCTCTTTGCTCCTATACTCAACTCTTCTTGTTATGAAGGCCAACATTCCATTGGTTTTCATCACTGCCTGCTGTACCTGCATGCTTCCTTTCAGTGACTGGTGCACTAGGATACTCAGATCTCATTGTACGTCCCCTGTTCCTAACTTGAGTCTCAGGGTCGCCCTTGCGGTCTGAAGGGAGATCTCTTGCCAAGTTACCACACAGTCTACTGGAGGAGCTCAATGGACCAGGCTGCATCTCTGGGGGGGTGGGGGGGTAGTGGATAGGCGGAATTTCGGCGTTGGGGCCCTTCATCAGACTGACGGTCGCAACCTGAAACATCGTCTGTCCATTACCTCCACGGATGCTGCCCGACCCACAACGTTAGCCCAGCACTTTGGCCCTCTACTCAGTTCGAGGTGTCTCTGCGTTTCCTGCCGACCTATATCTGCTTTCTCCAGGGTTGAACATTCCCTGCTTTTTCAGCCTTCCAGCAGCTGCAGTGTTTTGCATTTGGATCGCAGAAGTGGTTGGTGCAGCTCCAAAGAGTTTTGAGCGGCGGGGGCTGCCGAGAAAGTATTTCATCAGGCGACGGGCTCTCGGGTCAATGGGTTCAATCTCAGAGTAGAGATCTGTCCGTTGCGGATTGGGAGCATGGAAATGGAACACGGTTATTGTTCCGTGCTCCCTCTCCCCTCCCATAGTTAAGGAACGCCGTGCCCAAGTCCACATCAACAACTCCAGAATCTACAGAACTTTGCGAGATGATCCAAAGCCGCCTCCTTCATAAGTCAGGTCCTCGGGATTTATCCCTTTTCAAGCTCACTGACTTCTTTTCGACCAGTAGTGTAAGAAAATAACTGCAGATGCTGGTACAAATCGAAGGTATTTATTTCACAAAATGCTGGAGTAACTCAGCAGGTCAGGCAGCATCTCGGGAGAGAAGGAATGGGTGACGTTTCGGGTCGAGACCCTTTTTCAGACGGATGTTAGGGGGGGGCGGGACAAAGGAAGGATATAGGTGGAGACAGGAAGATAGAGGGAGATCTTGGAAGGGGGAGGGGAAGAGAGGGACAGAGGAACTATCTAAAGGTGGAGAAGTCGATGTTCATACCGCTGGGCTGCAAGCTGCCCAGGCGAAATATGAGGTGCTGTTCCTCCAATTTCCAGTGGGCCTCACTATGGCACTGGAGGAGGCCCATAACAGACTGGGAATGGGAGGGGGAGTTGAAGTGCTCAGCCACCGGGAGATCAGTTTGGTCAATGCGGACCATGCAATAGTTTTTGTCCAATTCTTTTTGACCAATAGTTCAGTTCCTCATTCTTGCAAGACCTCAACTCACTAGTATATCTTGTGGGTGGACACATAGTGCTGGAGTAACTCAGCAGGTTAGGCAGCATCTCTGGAGAAAAGGACCAGGTGACGTCTCGGGTCGAGACCCTTCAATATATCTGGCAGCTTTAGTGTTTTCTCCCCGTGATGTAACAGATGCAAAGAAATTGTTAAAAGTCTTTTTGCCATTTTCGTATTTTGCAGCCTTTAAATTCTCTCATAAGATCATAAGATCGCAAGGAATAGGAGTAGAATTAGGCCATTCGACCCATCAAGTCGACTCTGCCATTCAATCGTGGCTGAAGAAGGGTCTCCACCCAAAACGTCACCCATTCCTTCTCTCCGGAGATGCTGCCTGACCCGCTGAGTTACTCCAGCATTTTGTCTCTACAATCATGGCTGATCTATCTCTCCCTCCGAACCCCATTCTCCTGCCTTCTCCCCATAACCTCTGACACCCGTACTAATCAAGAATCTATCTATCAAAGAATTCCACAGATTCACCTACTCTCTGACTAAAGAAATTTCTCCTCATCTCCTTCCTAAAAGAACGTCCTCTAATTCTGGGGCTATGACCTCCAGTCCTAGACTCTCCCACTAGTGGAAACATCCTCTCCACATCCACTCTATCCAAGCCTTTCACTATTCTGTACGTTTCAATGAGGTCCCCCCTCATTCTTCTATAACTCCAGCGAGTACAGGCCCAGTGCTGACAAACGCTCATCATAGGTTAACCGAATCATTCCTGTTTCTAAGGGCCCACATTTGTCTTTGCTAATTTTTAGCTTTCCCCGAATCAACGCAAGCTCCTCCATTCCTTTCTAATGTCTCCTGCAACCCCTTCTGATTCTAGGCCCTGCGATTCTTCATTCATTTCCTGGCCAGTTCTCAGATGCTTGTGCTCCTCAGACTGCTGACTCTGGTACCTTGGATATTACTCAGCCTCTGGTCAGCCACAAATGGGCTACTTTTCCTGAGGGGCTTTGCTGTCTGAGAGGATTTTTTTGCAACTTTTGCATTATTTCTTTAACCATTTCCTCTTCGTTCTCATGCCTTGCAATGTTTTTCTCCTCAACACCCAAGATCAACTCATGGCTGTCAACTCTTGTCTCTTTGTGGATTTGTATTCGTGTTCCACGTTGAGCTCCATCTCTTTCAGTGGATTAGCGATTTTGTTTTTGGTTATTATTTGCACAGTGTCCTCTTGTTTGTGGAGCCGGTCACATTGGCCTGGGCCATTGCTGTTGGATAAGGTCATGAGGTCAGAAGGAATGGGAACGGAATTAGGCCATTCGGCCCATCAGGTCTACTCCAACATTCAATCCTGGCTGATCTATCTCTCCCCATACGGCTGTGGGCCACGGGACTGCTGAAGGCGGTGGTCCAGAGGGTGGGGTCCACACTCTGGGATCTGTGACGGCGGGTGTTGGAGATGATGTGAGGGGCAAGGGGGAGGAGCGTGGCAGGTTGCAGATGGAGGCAGGGATCCGCATGCAGTGAGGGTGGGGACCTCTCTGTGAACGGGGTGGGGATGTGAGTGTGTGTGTGTGTGTGTGTGTGAGTGTGTGTGTGTGTGTGTGTATATGGGGTGGGGATGTGTGTGTGTGTGTGTGTGTGTGTGTGTATGTGTGTGTGTGTGTGTGTGTGTGTGTGTGTGTGTGTGTGTGTGTGTGTGTGTGTGTGTGTGCGCGTGTGTGTGTGTATGTGCGTGTGCGTGTGTGTGTGTGTGTGTGTGGTGATGCGTGTTGTGGTAATGTGGGTGTGAGCAGCAGTGAGGGATCTACTTGCTGCTGGTTTTGAGATGATTGGTTATCATTCTTAGCTGTCAAACATTGGCCGCTTACAGTGCGCAGCAGGTAGAGCTGCTGCCTCACAGCCCCACAGACTCCGGCTCCATTCTGACCTCAGGTGCTGTCTGTGTGGAGTTTGCACATCCTCCCTGTGACGGTGTCCCACATCCCAAAGAAGTGCAGGTTTGTGGGTTAATTGGCCTCTGTAAATTGCCCTCTAATGTGTGGGAAGTGGGTGAGAACGTTGGACTGGATGGGCCGAAGGGCTTGATTCCATGCTGTATCTCTAATACTACATTTATTTCTAAGGTCGATAATTATTTGTGGGGTTTAAGCTTAGTTTTGTTTATTTATTGTCACGTGTACCGAGGTACAGTGAAAAGCTTTTGTCGCGTGCCAACCAGTCAGCGGAAAGATTACAATCGATCCATTTACAGTGTACTACTGACTATGGGGTCACCACTCTTGACTGAGGGGCTCATTACAATGGCAGGATGAACTGCACATTATACATTATTTATCATGAGCTGCCAACCTATTTCTGTGTCACGTATCTCTCTCCGTGTCCTTGGCCAGGGAGTGTGGTTTAGGGTTGGATATTTGCTGTGGGCGGCACAGCGGTAGAGTTGCTGCCTTACAGCGCCGGAGACCCGGGTTCGATCCCGACTATGGGTGCTGTCTGTACGGAGTTTGTACGTTCTCCCCGTGACCCGCGTGGGTTTTCTCCAAGATCCTCAGTTCCCTCCCAAACTCCAAAGACGTACAGGTTTGTAGGTTAATTGACCTGGGGTGTACATTTAAAATTGTCCCTCGTGTGTGTCAGGGTAGTGTTAATGTGCGGGGATCGCTGGTCGGCGCGGGCTCGGTGGGTGACGGGCCTGTTTCCGTGCTGTATCTCTAAATTAAACTCAACTAAAGATGGATGTGTAGGGAGTAAAGTGCAGGTGCTGGTTTAAACAGAAAACAGACACAAAATGATGGAGTTACTCAGCGGGACAGGCAGCATCCCGGGAGAGAAGGAATGGCGGAGCGGTAGAGTTGCTGCTTTACAGCGAATGCAGCGCCGGAGACTCAGGTTCGATCCTGACTACGGGTGCTGCACTGTAAGGAGTTTGTACGTTCTCCCCGTGACCTGCGTGGGTTTTCTCCGAGATCTTCGGTTTCCTCCCACACTCCAAAGACGTACAGGTATGTAGGTTAATTGGCTGGGCAAATGTAAAAATTGTCCCTAGTGTGTGTAGGATAGTGTTAATGTACGGGGATCGCTGGGCGGCACGGACTTGGTGGGCCGAAAAGGCCTGTTTCCGGCTGTATATATATGATATGATATGATGATATGAATGGGTAGCGTTTCGGGTCGAGACCCTTCTTCAGACTGAGTATAAGACAATAACTGCAGATGCTGGTACAAATCGGAGGTATTTATTCACAAAATGCTGGAGTAACTCAGCAGGTCAGGCAGCATCTCGGGAGAGAAGGAATGGGCGACGTTTCGGGTCGAGGCCCTTCTTCAGACTGAGAGTCAGGGGAAAGGGAGACGAGAGATATAGACGATGATGTGGAGAGATAAAGAACAATGACTGAAAAATATGCAAAATAGTAACGATGATAAAGGAAACAGGCCATTGTTGGCTGTTTGTTTCGGGTGAGAATGTGAAGCTGCTGCCACCGAGATGTGTTGGTTGATTGTGTGCTGATTTAGTGATTTAGTGAAAGCTGGTGTTTTATTTTAGCAAGTGCGTAGGCGGTCCCACACCCCCACCCTTGCCAGCCAGAGCGGCTTGTGTGGAACATGCTCCGTGCTGACTGACTAAACGCAGAGCGGCTGCTATCAGTGGAGCGGTATCTGTTGGCGGGCTGCAAGGCAAAGGGAAAGCCCACAGTTTGTAGAACATCTAATCAAAGCAGCTGGAGTTTCACTGCTCTCAGATACATCCTCCCCCTCCCCCAGCCACAGTGCACTATGACTCGACTGTGGAGAGAGAGAGAGAGAGAGAGAGAGAGAGAGAGATGGAAAGAATTTGGTGTGTGTTTCACACTGTACACATCTAGGATGGAAGCAAATGGGGAAGTGACCTCTTAGACACAAGCTTCACTCCAGCCTACTGGTTGACCTTGATGAGCAGAGATTAGCCTGGAGAATCAGCCAGGCTCAGACTCAGAGCAACTCAACCCCCCTCGCCCTCCCCTCCCCTCCCCTAATCCCCCAGCACCTCACAAGATCCTGAGATAACAAGGAAGGCCAATCATCCCGTCGTAACACGTTAGAGAGACCCTGGCCTCTCCTTCCAAGCCACAATCAATTGTATCTTCAATAGGTGACGTCGCCTTTAGATGAATCCTTTGCTGCTTTAACTATATCAACATGGTTTTGCCCCCATGGTTTCATGTTGAGTAATAATTCTGAATTAACTGTTTCCATACTGGTGACAATCACAGACAAGTACATGGGTTACTTTCCACATGCATTATTCCAGTCTGTGAAGGTGGCTTTCTCAAGCTTCTGAAACCCTGACATTATGTTTGTGCCTCAGGTCCCAGCCTTGATTTAGTTTAGTTTAGTTTAGTTTAGTTTAGTTTAGCTCAGTATAGTATAGTTTAGTTTAGTTTAGTTTAGTTTAGTTTAGTTTAGAGTCATTGAGTCATAGAGTCCTACAGCACAGAAAGAGGCCCTTCGGCCCATCGTGTCCGTGCCGCCCGTTACCAAACACAGTCGAATTTTAATCCCATTTTCCCGCATTTGGACCGTAGCCCTGAATGTTGTAACATTTCAAGTGCCCATCCAAATGCCTCTTAAACGTTGTGAGTGTTCCCGCCTCCACCACCACCCCAGGCAGTGAGTTCCAGACTGCAACCACCCTCTGGGTGAAAAAGTTCTTTCTCACATCCCCCCGAAACCTCCCTCCTCTTACCCTGTATCTATGTCCCCTCGTTGTTGAACCTTCCACCAGTGGAAGAAGTTCCCCGCCATCTACCTTATCTATGCCCCTCATGATCTTGTACACCTCGATCATGTCCCCTCTCAGCCTTCTCTGCTCCAGGGAAAACAACCCCAGTCTGCTCAGTCTCTCCTCATAGCCGAGGCCCTTCATCCCTGGCAGCCTCCTGGTGAATCTCCTCTGCACCCTCTCCAAAGCTATCACATCCTTTCTATAATGTGGTGACCAGAACTGTACACAATACTCCAGCTGCGGCCTCACCAGTGTTCTGTACAATTCCATCAATACCCCCCTACTTTTATATTCGATGCCCCGGCTAATGAAGGCCAGTAACCCATATGCCTTTTTGACCACCCTGTCCACCTGTCCTGCTGCCTTCAAGGACTTGTGTACCTGTACTCCAAGGTCCCTCTGTACCCCTGTCTTCCCTAGGGCCCTTCCATTCATGGTGTACTCCCTCTCCAAGTTATTCCTGCCAAAGTGCATCACCTCGCACTTTTCAGGATTAAATTCCATCTGCCGCTGCTCCGCCCATCTGGCCATCTCATCTATATCTTCCTGCAGCTTGCAGATCCCTTCCTCGCTATTCACCAGTTTAGTTTAGTTTAGTTTAGTTAAGTATAGTTTAGTTCAGTATAGTTTAGTTTCAATTTAGTTTAGTTTAATTTTGTTTAGTTTAGTTTAGAGATACAGCGCGGAAACAGGCCTTTCGGCCCACCGAGTCCGCGCTGACCAGCGATCCCCGCACACTAACACAATCCTACACACGCCAGGGACAATTTTACATTCATACCAAGCGAATTAACCTACAAACATGCACGTCTTTGGAGTGTGGGAGGAAACCGAAGATGTCGGAGAAAACCCACGCAGGTCACGGGGAGAACGTACAAACTCCGTACAGACGGCGCCCGTAGTCAGGATTGAACCCGGGTCCCTGACGCTGTAAGGCAGCAACTCTACCGCTGCGCCATCGTGCCTCACACCGTCTCCTGGAGACAGCAATGTAGTGGACTTCAGCTGGACCCTTTTAAGAATGTTCCGCAGGGTGTTTGATCAGAAACGCAAATCCCAAGAGATCAAAGGACCAGTCAAATATTTGCAGTGTCTTGGTTTGTCTTAATTGACAAACCAGGTCTATTTTTTTTAAATTTGGTCTCCATTTATTGAATTTTTAAAAAAGTAAATGGGTTTGACACAAAACTAAAATTTAATACTAAAGTTAAAACTCTAGTTTCGGGTTGGATGTACAACTATACTCATCATCTCCCGGATCTATACCCATAACCTTTATATTTGTAATTCTCTTTCTTCCTTGCTAATAAAAAAAAAAATTAAATATTTTTTAAAAATCAAAAATATTTGCAGTGTCTTGCGCCACGAAAAAAAGGCCCTTCAGCCCGTCGAGTCCAGACTGACCATCAACCACTCGCTTACACCAGTAATCCTATATTTGACTCTCTCCACATTGCAATCAGCCCCCACCCATACACCAAGGGCAATTTACAGAGGCCAATTACCCCACCAACTGGCACGTCTTTGGGGGATGTGACAGATACAGGGAGAATACACAACTCCACACAGGCAGCACCAAAGGTCAGGGTTGAACCCGGGTCTCTCGCGCTGCGACAGTGGATCACAGCTTGGCCCAGTGGGAGAGAGAAGCAGGAGATGGCTGGCGGGAGCCTTATAGGCCCGAGGGCAGTCCGTGGTGAGTGCCTGCATGGGACCCCTTGCTTGGCACGGTGTGTACACGGAGTGATGTCGATTTAGATGTCCCAGCCACGACATGGAAGTTTGCCCAGTGATCCTAAGGTTAGCGGTGAGGTTGGTAGAGAACAGGGCGGTGTCTGTTGTCATCGAGTGGACGTCAGCACGGAAACGTGTGCTGTAATGCAGCAGGGAAGGGCAAACATGGCAGGAAGCAAGGAGCAAGTGGAAGGGGAAGGGAGGAATGGAGCAATGGAGGACTCTTGGAGCGCTTGTCCACTGATCCCCACAAGTAGACCCACAATACAATAGACAATAGACAATAGGTGCAGGAGGAGGCCATTCGGCCCTTCGAGCCAGCACCGCCATTCAATGTGATCATGGCTGATCATTCTCAATCAGTACCCCGTTCCTGCCTTCTCCCCGTACCCCCTGACTCCGCTATCCTTAAGAGCTCTATCCAGCTCTCTCTTGAATGCATTCAGAGAATTGGCCTCCACTGCCCTCTGAGGCAGAGAATTCCACAGATTCACAACTCTCCGACTGAAAAAGTTTTTCCTCATCTCAGTTCTAAATGGCCTTCCCCTTATTCTTAAACTGTGGCCCCTGGTTCTGGACTCCTCCAACATTGGGAACATGTTTCCTGCCTCTAACGTGTCCAACCCCTTAATAATCTTATACGTTTCGAATACTGGAGTAACTCAGCGGGACAGGCAGCATCCCTGGAGAGAAGGAATGGGGCGAGACCCGCCTTCAGTCCCAAAGGTGTCAGGAGCAGTGGGTGAAGTGTCGGAGATTCCAATCCTACATTAATCCGCTGCAGGGCCCGCTGTTTCCGCGCTGTATCTCTAAACTCAACTAAACTAACGTCCCCTGACATGGCATAGAGGCTTTCTGATGCACCTGCCCACGTGCCAGGCATTTTAACCCAATGTGCCGCCTTATTCTTCAACGGAGATGTGCGCTGGTGGGCTCAGTTTAAGATCCGATGATTTAATGACACTTTATTGTCACACGTGCCTCGGTACGGTGAAATGCTTTGTTTTGCATGCAACCCGGTAAAATCATACAGCAGACCGCACCTAGGCACTGCACACGTGTTGCCACGACTGTTCACCAAAGAGTCCCTTCTACACGCGGCAGCAGTTCAGTTTAGCTTATTGTCACGTGTACCGAGGTACAGTGAAAAGCTTCTGTTGCGTGCTACCCAGTCAGCGGAAAGACAATGCATGATTACAATCGAGCCATTTACAGTGTACAGAGACACGATAAGCGAGTAATGTTTAGTGCAAGGTAAAGCCCGTGATGACCGATCAAGGATAGTCCGAGGGTCACCAAAGAGGTAGATAGTAGTTCAGCACTGCTCTCTGGTTGTGGTAGGATGATTCAATTGCCTGATAACAGCTGGGAAGAAACTGTCCCTGAATCTGGAGGTGTGCGTTTTCACACTTCTGTACCTCTTGCCTGATGGGAGAGGGGAGAAGAGGGAGTGGCCAGGGTGCGACTCGTCCTTGATTGTGCTGCTGGCCTTGCCGAGGCAGCGTGAGGTATAAATGGAGTCAATGGAAGGGAGGTTGGTTTGTGTGATGGTCTGGGCTGCGTCCACAATTCGCTGCATTTTCTTGCGGTCTGGGATGGAGCTGTTCCCAAACCAAGCTGTGATGCATCCTGATAAAATGCTTTCCATGGTGCATCTGTAGAAGTTGGTGAGAGTTGTAGGGGACGTGCTGAGCTTCCTAAGCCTGCTAAGGAAGTAGAGGCGTATTTGATGGTGTGCGTGGGTCTGATGGAATGAAGGGTCTGTTGATGATTTGCGTGTAGGTGCCATGGAGCACATGTTGTAGTTAGGCCCTGACTGATGGGTGTTGTTGATAGGTGAGAATACCTGCAAGAAGTTCCTTCAATGAGAAGCTCAGGAAATGTTGGCAACACTCAACACGTTAGGCAGATTCTGTGGAGAAAGGAACAGTCACATTTTCACATCTGAGACCATTCGTTACATCTGAGAAAGAGAAAACAAGTTCATTTTAGGTTTCAGGTAGGGTGAGAGAGGGATTGATTAATTGAAAGATGCAGCATGTGAGCAGGCCCTTCGGCCCACCGAGTCCGTGCCGACCACCAATCATTCTTTCACACTAATTCCATGTTCTCCCAACTTTTGCATCCGCTTCCTACAAACTAGAGGCAAGTTACGGAAGCCAATTAAACGCCAAACCCGCACGCGTTTGGGATGTGGGAGGAGACAGGGAGAACGTGCAAACTCCACTCATACAGCAAACGAGAACAAGATTAAACCTGGGTTTCTGGCGCTGTGAGGCAGCAGCTCTCCCAACTGGATAGAACAAATAGGGATATCCCTGATAAATTATGGCCTGCTGATAAGCCACCCATTTCAACTCAAGTCAAGTCAAGTTTATTTGTCACATACACACACACGATGTGCAGTGAAATGAAAGTGGCAATGCCTGTGAATTGTGCACAAAAAAGAATAATTTGATAATTCTTGAGAGAAGTTAAGGAAACAGAAAAGGGATGTCAAAGCCGTGAAATGCAGGTTAGAGCGGTAGGAAGTGCCTTGTGGAAAAATCAGCCTGAGTGATACTGGAACAAATGAGAGCATTTGTTATACAGTATAGATCTACAGTATGACCCGACCAGTGCTTGCAGCATTTTCTGTTGTTATGTCAGGTTTCCAGTATCTATTCTTCCACCTTCAAGGGATTCCTTCAGGTGGGAGTGGAGACGCTCAGAGTGACGGTCAATAAGTGATGGGAGGGGGTGTGGAAGACGTCTCTTAACTGTAAGCGTACATTTCTGTGCCCACTCACATTCACAAAGCAAATGTCAAGTTACTTTACGGACCTTGTTATTGAACCAGTGACGGAAAGAGTGAGCCAGTGATTGCGTGAGGCAGAGGCAACGACAGAGGTTGCAGAGTGGGGCCAGGCGGGCCGGGCAAACCCGCTGTGCAAGGTGGCACTGGGCAGAGGATGACCGGGGACGTGGAGCGGTAGCCCACGGAAACAGGCGCTCCCATTGACACCACTAATACGCACTGCGGTCTCTCCACTTTCCCACCAACCCCTCCCAGGTACCACCCCTTCCCGCACGAAAAGGGTCAGGTTACGGCAGCCAATTATCCCCCTCCTTCCCCCCGTCCCGCCCCCATCCCCCCCAACCCGCACGACTTGGGTTTGGGGAAGGGAACCGGAGCACCCGGAGGAAGCCCACACAGTCACAGGGTGAGCATGCAAACTCTGCACAGACAGCACCCCGAGGTCAGGATCAAACCCGGGTCTCTGGTGCTGTGAGGCGGTGGCTCGACCATAGAGGCTGCCTGCCTCTGTGTCAGATGCTGCATCCTCTTCACGGCCTCTGCAGTGGATTGAAAACATCCAGGAGGACAGCAGATTATAGAAGACTTCACAGCGTGCGCCTCAAAGATGCAGCAAATGCAAGATGCAGTCAACAGACCAGTCAATAGTAACAGTAAAGGAATAACATTGTCATCAGTAAATGATGGCAATTTATCCTTATCTTTATTTTTATTTATAATGAATGTCTCTTGCTATCCACTTTGCTGCTGTAACTCTGCAAATTTCCCCAGTGTGGGACAAATAAAGGAATATATTATTATTATTATTATTATTATTACTATTATTATTATTACTTTATTATTATTATTATTATTAAATACACAATGTGTGTACACTCTATCAATGGTGGCACGGTGGCACAGCGGTAGACTTGCTGCCTTACAGCACCAGAGACCTGGGTTTGATCCCGACTACAGGTGCCGTCTGTACGGAGTTTGTACGTTCTCCCCGTTACCGGTGTGGGTTTTCTCCGAGATCTCCGGTTTCCTCCCACCCTCCAAAGACGTACAGGTTTGTAGGTTCATTGGCTCAGTATGAAAGTAAATTGTCCCCAGCGTGTGTAGGATAGTGTTAATGTGCGGGGATCGCTGGTCGGCGCGGACTCGGTGGGCCGAAGGGCCTGTTTCCACGCTGGATCTCCAAACTAAACGAATCTAAGTTAAACAATGCAGACATACAACACTGGGTGTAAGTACAGTAGAGAGGCTTTGTATACGGAACAGAATGCAGTAAAAAACATCATATGTATACAGTATTGTGCTTACATTACAAGAACAGAGAAGTGCAGTGTGTACATACAAATATAATTGTATGACAGTGTGGGTACAATACGGAGATAGAAAACCATGTGTACTGTATATTATAAACACACAGAAATAGAACAGTATGTACATTATAAATAGAAACAGCAATGTCTATGCTATAAATGGAGTTGCATGTATGAATTTTAAAAGGACATAAACACTATCTATAGACACACACAAAATGCTGCAGTAACTCAGGCACCATCTCCGGATAGAAGGAATGGGCGACGTTTCGAGTCGAGGCCCTTCTTCCCCGAAACGCCACCCATTCCTTCTCCCCAGAGACGCTGCCCGTCCCGCTGAGTTACTCCAGCATTTTGTGTCTACCTTCGGTGTAAACCAGCACCTGCAGTTCCTTCCTAAGCACTGTCAATACTTTGGAGACTGCCCCGTTTAGATGTACATATATAGCTCCCTGTGTATACAGCAGACTGTATAAATGCAGAGACAGCGGTGTGCGTACGTTAGAGACACAGACATACGGAACCAGGAGGTAAATTGTGAAGATAAAGAGCCAAGAACAGACTGAGAACATGGCGAGACATCATTTCACAGCCACACGGGATGAACGGTGTACAGTGAAAAGCTTTTGTTGCGTGCTACCCAGTCAGCAGGGAGACAATACATGATTACAATAGAGCCGTACAGTGCACAGTGTATTTGCAGTATGTTACAGTACATTTACAGTACAATACAAGGCAATAGCCTTTGGTGCAAGGTAATGCCAGCAAAGTCCGATCAAGGAAAGTCCACGGGTGATATATTTCCAAGTCAGGCCTAAGAAGGGTCCAAACCAGAAAGTTTGCCTGCTCATTCCCTCCAGAGATGCTGCCTGACCCGCTGAGTGACACCGGCACTTTGTGCGTCGGTCAGGGCGGTTTAGCCTAGTTTCGTTTCGTTTAGAGATACAGTGTGGAAACAGGCCCTTCGGCCCATCCAGTCCGCACCGACCAGCGATCACCACGCACATTAACACAAGCCGACGCACACTATAGGGACAATTTACACACTTTTATACCAAGTATACAAACCCAAGCCAACGTCTTTGGAGTGTGGAAGGAAACAGAAGATCTTGGAGAAAACCCTCGCAGGTCACGGGGAGAACGTACAAACTCCGTAGCAGGGATCGAACCCAGGACTCTGGCGCTGTAAGCGCTGTAAGGCAGCAACTCTACCGCTGCGCCACCGTGCAGCCCCACTGGTGGTGGTTTGGTGATGTTCCCATGCTTTTTGCAGCCATTGTCCTTCTGGTCATTTTGGCGGTGAGATGTCCAGAGGCTGTTTTCCGAAGTTGGAGAACCAAGAAAGAGAGGGTGCCAGCACAAGGCGTGCAGCCATTTATACGAGGATGAGGGGAAACGTGGACGGTTGGAACACTCTACCCCAGGTGCAGGCTTGGTTGTTAACCGTGCTCACGGCCGAGAGCAAAGGATTCGTTGACACTGACGGAATAAGGATGAGGAAGGAAAATGGACTTCACATAATCGTGGAAGGTTTATGTTGGTGGAGGAGGCCATTCTGCCCTTCACATACATGCCAGTCAAAAAACAGCTACCTGTGCCTATGTTGAAAGACTGGAGCGACTAGGCTTGTATACACTGGAATTTAGAAGGATGATAGGGGATCTTATCGAAACGTATAAGATTATTAAGGGGTTGGACACGTTAGAGGCAAGAAACATGTTCCCAATGTTGGGGGAGTCCAGAACCAGGGGCCACAGTTTAAGAATAAGGGGTAGGCCATTTAGAACTGAGATGAGGAAAAACCTTTTCAGCCAGAGAGTTGTGAATCTGTGGAATTCTCTGCCTCAGAAGGCAGTGGAGGCCAATTCTCTGAATGCATTCAAGAGAGAGCTAGATAGAGCTCTTAAGGATAGCGGAGTCAGGGGGTATGGGGAGAAGGCAGGAACGGGGTACTGATTGAGAATGATCAGCCATGATCACATTGAATGGCGGTGCTGGCTCGAAGGGCCCGAATGGCCTCCTCCTGCACCTGTTGTCTATTGTTTTTTTGTTTTTTTTGTGTGTGTTCTGTGACTGCTGGAAAATGTAATTTCGTTCGGTATCTCGGTATCGAATGACAATAAAAGAATACAATACAATACAATACAATCTGCACCTCTCATGGTTCGGTGCAGGTCCTGTGGTCTTGAGCCATGGTCTTACTGAAAGATAGAGCAGGCTCAAGGGACCGAATGGCCCAATCTTGCTTCCATTTTTTACGTTATTATTAAAAATACAGTGATAGTTTGCTGTGAGCATATCCTAAATCCAGAGATGTAACCTTCAATGGGTTCAGAGGGATGTGTATAATATCAATGGGGAATCAAGACTGTGTGTATCATGGGTGTAGAGACATCTATACACTAAAATTCTCGTTTGTTTGTTTGTTCCTGAACTACAGTCAAAACGTTACACAATAGCGCGACAATTTTCGGCCCACCTTACTCACCATCGTCCCTTTGGTGCTAATGGAAGAAGTTTTATTGAAATCGGTGTTATTTTTTGAAAGTGATTCACATTTTAAAGTTTAAATCTATCTCCTAGGGAGGGAGGGAGGGGGGGACATGGAGGGAGAGGGAGGGAGGGGGAGGAGGGAGAATAAGCGGGGGTCGAGAGGGATGGAGTAGGGGGAGGGGAAGGGGGGAGGGGAAGGGGGAGGGAGGGGAGGGAAGGGAGGGGGAGGGGAGGGGGAGGGGTAGTGGGGAGGGGGGAGGGGAGGTGGAAGGAGGGAGGGAGGGGGGAGAGGGGAGGGGGAGTGGGGGAGGAGGGGGGGAGGGGGAAGGAGGGGAGGGAGGGGGAAGGGGGAGTGGGGGGAGGGTAGGAGGGGGGAGGTGGTGTGGGGGTAGAGGGGAGGGGGGGAGGGGGGATGGGGAGAGGGGAGGGTGCTGCACCAATGGAGGAGAGGTTTAGTACTTGGTCTAGTACAATTATAAATAGACCATACTGAGCATATTATTAGCCATGAGACACAGTCTGTGTTTATAAATGCAGATCGAAAACACTATTATGGACACACGACTATATTATTAACGATATAATATACAGAGTACTGTTTCACTACATTTATAACATGCACATTGATAAAATGTCAGATCGTTGCATTTCGGCTCAAAGGCATCACTCTGTCTGTATAAAGGCAGCGATCTGCCATTTTATAAATGAGGAGACACAGTCTTGTGTGCAGGTGGTAAATGCCTTGAGGCAGCGTTCTGTGTATTATAACGGTAGAAGCACAAGTTCTATATGGAACGCCTAGATACATAAGACAGACACAAAACACTGGAGTAACTCAGCGGGTCGGGCAGCATCCTCGGAGATAAGGAATAGGTGACTTTTCAGGTCGAGACCCCTGTTCAGACTCGACCCGAAACGTCACACACTCCTTTTATCCAGAGATGGTGCCTGACCCGCTGAGTTGCTCCAGCTTTTTGTGTCTACCTTCAGTTTGAACCAGCGTTTGCAGTTCCTTCCTGCACATAGTTCTATTATTTATTCACAAAATGCTGGAGTAACTCAGCAGGTCAGGCAGCATCTCAGGAGAGAAGGAATGGGTGACGTTTGGGGTCGAGACCCTTCTTCAGACTGATGTCAGGGGAGAGGGAGATACAGAGATAAGGAAGTGTAAGATGTGGATTCAGGACGAAGGTGAATGGAGATCATGGAACATGTAGACTGGATCATTGTAACCTAGGAGAAGGTAACGACAAAGCAAAAGTCACCCATTCCTTCTCTCCCGAGATGCTGCCTGACCTGCTGAGTTACTCCAGCATTTTGTGAATAAATACCTTCGATTTGTACCAGCATCTGCAGTTATTTTCTTATACTACATAGTTCTGTTATACCATCAATGCAGACATGAAGCACTGTTATAAATGCATTGCAAGCAGGCTGGTGGCATTTGGTTAAAGTGCACAGATACAGCACGCTCTGGTATCACAGTCCTTCCATTGCACTCTTCCCTCCCGCTCGCATTTGTCTCAATGACCTTTCTGAGGTTTAGCGTGATGTCAGCCTGTTTCTGTGATGACTGCTGTGTGTGAAGGTGTGGTGGGCGCTGCTGCTGCGGCTGTTTCTGCTGCTGCTGCTGCTGCTGCTGCAATTATCGAGGCCTCTTTGCCCCAGTTTCATTAACCACACGCTTCTCACTTTCCATTCAGGCGGCATTTCTCTGGTGGCTCCAGGAACTGACTTCACGCCTCTTCTGCCTCCGGGGCCGGCCGTTGGGTGGGTGGGTGGGTGGGTGGGTGGAGGGAGGGAGGGAGGAGGGAGGGAGGGAGGAGGGAGGGAGGGAGGAGGGCAGGGGGAGGGAGGCTGAAGCGACTAGGCTTGTATACAGGAGATCTTATCGAAACGTATAAGATTATTAGGGGGTTGGACACGTTAGAGGCAGGAAACATGTTCCCAATGTTGGGGGAAGTCCAGAACAAGGGGCCACAGTTTAAGAATAAGGGGTAGGCCATTTAGAACTGAGATGAGGAAAAACATTTTCAGTCAGAGAGTTGTGAATCTGTGGAATTCTCTGCCTCAGAGGGCAGTGGAGGCCAATTCTCTGAATGCATTCAAGAGAGAGCTGGATAGAGCTCTTAAGGATAGCGGAGTCAGGGGGTATGGGGAGAAGGCAGGAACGGGGTACTGATTGAGAATGATCAGCCATGATCACATTGAATGGCGGTGCTGGCTCGAAGGGCCGAATGGCCTCCACCTGCACCTATTGTCTATTGTCTATTGACCTGCGACCCCACTCAGTGGCGAAGTGCCTGACCCACAACAGGGCCCGGGTACAAGGCACCCTTTCTGTGAAGGGGCATCTGCAATGAGGGCAGTGTTTGAAACGCAAGGGCTCACTGATTCACGCAGGCCTGACCAAGCAATGGCCCGACCTGTGACCACTGACCGCGGCACCTCACCTGATAGAATCTAAGATGGATGCAGCATGGAATGAAGCCCGCCTCAGCTGGCACCGGGCTGGGCAGAGGTGCCCCCCCTGCCCCTTCACACTCTATTCTTCATTATGACAAACAATGAGGGCACCAGGTCAATTTTGCCAAAACCAGCACATCCGTGTAGGAAGGAACTGCAGGTGCCGGTTTAAACCGAAGACAGACACAAAAGGCTGGAGTAACTCAGCGGGACAGGCAGCGTCTCTGGAGAGAAGGAATGGCTGACGTTTCGGGGTCGAGCCCCTTCTTCAGACTGAGAGTCAGGGGAGAGGGAGATACAGAGATAAGGAAGTGTAAGATGTGGATTCAGGACGAAGGTGAATGGAGATCAAGGAACATGTAGACTGGATCATTGTAACCTAGGAGAAGGTAACGATAAAGCAAACAGAGGTAGAATGTAATCGAGGACAGACAGACTGGTTGGAGTACTGGGGAAGGGGGAGGGGATGGAGAGCGAGGGAAAGCAAGGGTTACTTGAAGTTAGAGAAGTCACTGTTCATACCGCTGGGGTGTAAGCTGCCCAAGTGAAATATGAGGTGCTGTTCCTCCAAATTTGCACTGGGCCTCACTCTGACAATGGAGGAGGCCCAGGACAGAGCCCATCAGTACCGTTCCCCTGGTAACCTGTCCCCTCTCACAGGCCCATGTGCCTACCTTCTAGACAGGCACATGAATATGCCGGGGATGGTTAGATATGGATCATATGCAGGCGGGTGAGATTAGTTTAACTTAGCATCATGTTTGGCACAGGGATTGTGGGCCGAAGGGCTTGTGTACTCTACTATGCTGTACTCTACAATGTTTTATGTTCTATGATGTACTGTTCTACGTTCTATGTTCTACGATATACCGTTCCATGTTTCATGTTGTATGATATACTGTTCGATATTCTATGACGTTCTGTTCTATTTTCTAAGTTTCACGCACGCCAACAAACGTCCTGCTTGTTCTCCCGTCCCACCAGTCTAGGTAACCAATTAACTTACCAACCTTGAGTCCGAAGAAGAGTCTCGACCCGAATAGTCACCCGTCCCTCCTCTCCGGACATGCTGCCTGTCCCGCTGAGTTACTCCAGCTTCTTCGGCTTAAACCAGCACCTGCAGTTCCCTCCTACCAAACTGACCAACCTTTACGTCTTTGGGAATGGGGGAGGAAGCCGGAGCACCCTGGAAAAATCCACGCGGTCTCGGGAAGTACATGAACAACCGCAGCCCCACAGTCTTTATTTGCTATTTCTAATCAGGTTTCTCTCCAATTCCTTTTTGAAAATTCTTTTTGAACCTTCTACCAACTTCCTTCTGGTGGTAAGAAGCTTCTGTGTAACATTATGTCTCCTCACGCATTCTCTGAGTCTTTTCTCAATTGCATCAAGTTCCTGTCCTTTGGCTGCCTACCCTTCTGCCAAGAGCAAATGTTTGCCCTTATTATCTACGTAACTGAAGTCCCTGTTCTGGCTGTCTATCCAAGCATCGCATGCACTGAATATCCGTGAGATCCTCTTGATTTCCTTGCTGGAAACACTGTGGAAGAACAGAAATTCTCAAATGAAACCGAGTGAGTTATTTACATAAGTGATAGGAACAGAATTAGGCCATTCGGCCCATCAGGTCTACTCCGCCCTTCAATCATGGCTGATCTATCTCTCCCTCTCAACCCCATTCTCCTACCTCCCCCCAACCCCCCCCCCCCCCCATAATCCCTGACACCCCTCGAATCAAGAATCTAAGACATCTCTGCCTTAAAAATATCCATCGACTTGTCCTCCACAGCCTTCTGTGGCAATAAATTCAACAGATTCAACAACCATTGACTAAAGAAATTCATCGTCATCTTCCTAAAGGTACATCCTTTTATTCTGAGGATGTGGCCTCTGATGCAACTCTCCCACCAGTGGAAACATCCTCTCCACATCCACGCTATCCAGTCCTTTCACTATTGGGTGTGTTTCAATGTGGTTCCCCATTGAATGGCGGTGCTGGCTCGAACGGCCGAATGGCCTACTCCTGCACCTATTGTCTATTGTCTATATATAAGAAAATAACTGCAGATGCTGGTACAAATCGATTTATTCACAAAATGCTGGAGTAACTCAGCAGGTCAGGCAGCATATCGGGAGAGAAGGAATGGGTGACGTTTCGGGTCGAGACGTTTCGGGTCTGAAGAAGGGTCTTGACCCGAAACGTCACCCATTCCTTCTCTCCCGAGATGCTGCCTGACCTGCTGAGTTACTCCAGCATTTTGTGAATAAGTCTATTGTCTATTGTCTTTTGTCCCCCCCCCCCCCCCCTCATCCTTCTGAACTCCCCATTTGTCTCGGGACTCTATAGGCAGACTAAGCTCTTGAGGAAATGTGTAGGAAGGAACTGCAGATGCTGGTTCTGAAGAAGGGTCTTGACATGAAACGTCGGCCATTCCTCCTCTCCAGAGACGCTGCCTGTCCCGCTGAGTTACTCCAGCATTTTGTGTCTCGCGGAGCTCTTGAGGAATCCCAGTGCAGGGGTCCATGTGAATATATGGGGAGAGGGCGGTAACTGTGGGTTGTACGAGGGCTCCAGGGAATGTACAGTAGTGTCGGGCAATGCTGGGAGCCTGGGGGAGTGTGTGTTGAGGGTGTGAGGTGGAGAAGGTGGGCAGCCCCTGAGTGTAGCAGCCAGGAGCCTCAGTACTTGTTGCTTGGTGTTTTCCAACGTCTCAGCAGGAAGTTTCAGTCACAGTGTGGCTGCCGGGGTGGAGGAATTGACTCACCACAGCCATGTGTCATCTCGTTGTACCGTGGCCCGCGTGGCCGGCGGTGAGACACGGCGCGGCCTTCCAGCGACCTTTCCGACGGTCCGTCCGACCCGCTGGCTCAGTTCCACTCAGGCGGACAAACGGGGCAGAAATTGGGTCAGGAGTTGGTTCCATTGCATTAGTCAAGTCAAGTCAAGTCAAGTCAATTTTATTTGTATAGCACATTTAAAAACAACCCACGTTGACCAAAGTGCTGTACATCTGTTTAGGTACTAAGGAAAAAATGAAACATACAGTAGCACACAAACATATCAGCACATACAAAACAGTTCACAGCGCCTCCTCAATGGGCCTCAAACGCTAGGGAGTAGAAATAGGTTTTGAGCCTGGACTTAAAGGAGTCGATGGAGGGGGCAGTTCTGATGGGGAGAGGGATGCTGTTCCACAGTCTAGGAGCTGCAACCGCAAAAGCGCGGTCACCCCTGAGCTTAAGCCTAGACCATGGGATAGTCAGTAGCCCCAAGTCGGCCGACCTGAGGGACCTGGAGTTAGAGAGGGGGGTTAGAAGATTTTTGATGTAGGGGGGGGAATGTCCATTTAGGGCTTTATATGTGAATAGGAGGAGCTTGAAGTTGATTCTGTACCGTACAGGGAGCCAGAGGAGAGAGGCAAGAATCGGCGTGATGTGGTCCCTTTTTCGGGTACCCGTCAGGAGTCTCGCTGCGGCGTTTTGGACCCAAGGAGGAGCCAGCGCTGCCCTCGCAGCTGCGGCTGCCTGCAGTCCATTTGTCTTTTGTGTTTTTTGTTGTTTTTGTCTGAATTGTAGTTTAGATATGATGTAGTGTTTGTGGTTGTGTGTTATGTGGGGGGGGGGGGGAACTGTAACATTGTCTCTCCCGAGCGGAGACCCGACCTTTGTTTTCTGGGTGGTGTCTCCCTTCCCGCTGCGGCCTACCACCGGCCAAACACCTGGAGCTGGCGGCCTCCACCTGGGACCACCTGTGGCTCTGGTTCCCAGAGCCCGCGGCCCGGACTCACCACCTGCGGCGCTGGCTGCCTTCGGATGCTGTGGGAGCGGTTGCGACTCGTCTCCGGAGGCTCCGGCGCGGGCCGCCTGGACGTCGGAAGCCCACAGGCCCCTGGGTGGGGACCGACATCGGGAGCTCCGGCAGCGGCAGCGTCTTCGCCCGCCCCGAATCGCGGGGCTTGGGTCGGCCCGCCGCGGACCTTTCACCGTCCGGCGGGGGCTTCAATGTCGGGAGCCCCGACCGCCCCGACGTGGCAACTCCAACAGCCTGACCGCGGGAGAAGACGGCAGGGGAAGAGAAAAGACATTCAGGCCTTCCATCACAGTGAGGAGGTGACTGGAGGAGACTCACTGTGATGGATGTTTCTTTTGTTTGGTGTTGGTTTGTGATTGTGTGTGTTATTGCATATTTTTATTGCTTATTTTTATTGATCTTATTGTTGAACTGCGGGTAATTTTTCATTTCACTGCACATTTATTTGTATGTGACAAATAAATTGACTATTGACCTTCCCTTCCGGGCGAGCTAGGGGCCCTGCAGTATAATCCCGCTCCGCCCGTCCCACGAGGCCACGTCTCTGGGAACAGGGCAACCTGTCCCAGGTGTCGGTCAGGCTGCATTTGGGGCCACTTATTGTGAGGCCACCTTTGGACTCTAGTGTGCGGGATTAGAGCTGTCAGGAAGGATGTGGATGCTTTGGAGAGAGTGCAGGAAAGTTCCACCGGAACGCCGCCTGGATTCGAGGGTGTTAGCTATCAGGAGAGGTCCTCTTTCTCCAGGACGCCAGAGGTTGAGGGGCCTGAAGAAGGGTCTCGACCCGAAACGTCACCCAGTCCTCCTCTCCAGGGATGCTGCCTGTCCCGCTGAGTTACTCCAGCATTTTGTGTTTATCTTTGGGAGACCTGATGGATCATATTATGAGAGGCGTAGATAGGATGGACAGTCAGAGCTTTTTCCCTCGGGTGGAATGTCAAATGCCAGAGGGCGCAGCTATGAGATGAGAGGGACAAGTTTAAAGGAGACCTGTGGGGCAAGTGTTGAACACGGAGAATGGTGAGTAGCTGGAAGGTGCTGCCAAGGGGTGGTGGTGGGGGAACATACGATGGTGGCATTCAACAGGCGTTTGGATAGATAATGGATATTCAGGGTGTCGGGGGGGAATTTTAACATACAAACATAGAAACACAGAATACAGGTGCAAGAGTAGGCCATTCAGCCCTTCGAGCCAGCACCGCCATTCAACATGATCATGGCTGATCATCCAAAATCAGTGCACCCGTACCTGCTTTTTCCCCATATCCCTTGATTCCATTAGCCCTAAGAGCTAGATCTAACTTTGTACTATGCCCTTACCTCATATCTGACTGTACTCAGATAGGGGATAGACACATGTGCATGGGAGAATGGAGGGATATGAAGGGGATGAAATTAGTTTATCTTGGTATCATGTTTGGCACCGACACTGTGGGCCTGTTCCTGGGCTGTACTGATCGACGCTCCATGTTCTACGCAAACCTATCTCTTTGTTCCCTTCCAGTTTCTGCTGGATCCAAACAAAGCTCACGGTTCCTCCCCTAACCCCACTGTATCAGTCCCTCCCCCCCCCCCCCCTCTCCTCTCAGTTCCACCAGTCCCCAATGCCCACTTTTGAAACCGCAGTGAGCTAGAGTTGTGGGGTCGTGCAACACGGACTGTTGCAGACAGATAGCTTCTGTCTTCACCTCGGCTAAGTGCAGCTATATCCTGGGGGAATGTGGGAAAATCCTCAGAAGCAATCAAGAGGGGACCAAGTAGTTGGAGATGTCAGGGAGATTGGTTCTCCTCCTGCACAAATGGATAGAGTGGCTTGCTTGCCTTCAGTGGCAAGGCCATTGAGCATAAGAGTTGGGAAGTCATGTTGCAGCTTTAGAGCTTTAGTTAGACCCCATTTGGAGTTTTGTGTGCGGTTCTGGTTGCCACACAGGATGTGGAGACGGGTGTCAGGGGTTATGGGGAGAAGGCAGGAGAATGGGGTTGGGAGGGAGAGATAGATCAGGCATGACTGAATGGCGGAGTAGACTTGATGGGCCAAATAGTCTCATTCTTAGGCTTGTATACACTGGAATTTAGAAGGATGAGAGGGGATCTTATCGAAACATATCAAGATTATTAAGGGGTTGGACACGTTAGAGGCAGGAAACATGTTCCCAATGTTGGGGGAGTCCAGAACCAGGGGCCACAGTTTAAGAATAAGGGGTAGGCCATTTAGAACGGAGATGAGGAAAAACCTTTTCAGTCAGAGAGTTGTGAATCTGTGGAATTCGCTGCCTCAGAAGGCAGTGGAGGCCAGTTCTCTGAATGCATTCAAGAGAGAGCTAGATAGAGCTCTTAAGGATAGTGGAGTCAGGGGGTATGGGGAGAAGGCAGGAACGGGGTACTGATTGAGAGTGATCAGCCATGATCACATTAAATGGCGGTACTGGCTCGAAGGGCCGAATGGCCTCCTCCTGCACCTATTGCCTATTGTCTATTCTGCTTTTATCACTTATGACCTTACGACGTTGGATGCAGAGGGTGCAGAAAAGATTCACCAGAATGCTGTCTGGATTAGAGGGATTCACTACAAGGACAGCATTGTTTTCTCTGGAGCATCAGAGGTCGAGGAGCGACCTGATAGAAGTTTATCAAATTATGAGAGGCACAGATCGGGTAGAGAGTCAGAACCTTTTTCCTCGGGTGTCAAAGGCTAGATGGCTTAGCTTTAAGGTGAGAGGGAAGAGTGTAAAAGGGATGTGTGGCGCTGGATATTGGACGGATAGTGGCAGATGCTGCCTGGGGAGGTGGTCGTACATGGTTGTGAAGAGTGGTGGAGATTTGCTCTTCCAATCTCTACATTGACAAATCTTTGACAAATAGACACAGTCTGCTTTATTTATTTAAAAAAACGTAATTGATTGTACTGTTAATGCCAGCATTTATTGCCCATCCCAGCCATGCCAGCATTTATTGCCCATCCCAGCCATGCCAGCATTTATTGCCCATCCCAGCCATGCCAGCATTTATTGCCCATCCTAGCAATGCCAGCATTTATTGCCCATCCCAGCCATGCCAGCATTTATTGGCCATTCTGACAATGTCAGCATTTATTGCCCATCCCAGCCATGCCAGCATTTATTGGCCATTCTGACAATGTCAGCATTTATTGCCCATCCCAGCCATGCCAGTATTTATTGCCCACCTTGACAATGCCAGGATTTATTGCCCATCCTGACAATGCCAGCATTTCTTGTTCATTCTTAATAGTCTTGAACTGAGGAGGCTGTACAGAGTCAACCACATTAGTTGGCCTGGAATCACATTTTAGACAAAACAGGGTTCGTGCACCAGATTTTCTTACCTTCTTTGAATGACATTAATGAACAGGATGGGGGTTTTTGTTTTACAATAGTTTGATGGTTATCACTGCTGACAATACCTACGATCACTTTCCGTTCCAGTTTTATTTAATTATTTGAATTTGAATTTGAATTTGAATTAGAAACAGTCTGCTTTATTTATTTTTTAAAACGTAATTGATTGTACTGTTAATGCCAGCATTTATTGCCCATCCCAGCAATGCCAGCATTTATTGCCCATCCCAGCAATGCCAGCATTTATTGCCCATCCCAGCAATGCCAGCATTTATCGCCCATTCTGACAAGGCCAGCATTTATTGCCAATTGTGACAAGGCCAGCATTTATTGCCCATCCCAGCCATGCCAGCATTTATTGCCCATCCCAGCCATGCCAGCATTTATTGCCCATCCCATGCCAGCATTTATTGCCCATCCCATGCCAGCATTTATTGCCCACACTGACAATGCCAGCATTTATTGCCCATCCTGACAATGCCAGCATTTATTGCCCATTCCATGCCAGCATTTATTGCCCATCCCAGCAATGCCAGCATTTATCGCCCATCCCAGCAATGCCAGCATTTATTGCCCATTCTGACAATGCCAGCATTTATTGCCCATCCCAGCAATGCCAGCATTTATCGCCCATCCTGACAATGCCAGCATTTATCGCCCATCCTGACAATGCCAGCATTTATTGCCCATCCCAGCAATGCCAGCATTTATTGCCCATTCTGACAAGGCCAGCATTTATCGCCCATTCTGACAAGGCCAGCATTTATTGCCAATTGTGACAATGCCAGCATTTATTGCCCATCCCAGCCATGCCAGCATTTATTGCCCATCCCATGCCAGCATTTATTGCCCATCCCAGCAATGCCAGCATTTATTGCCCATCCCATGCCAGCATTTATTGCCCACACTGACAATGCCAGCATTTATTGCCCATCCCATGCCAGCATTTATTGCCCATCCTGACAATGCCAGCATTTATTGCCCATCCCAGCCATGCCAGCATTTATTGCCCATCCCAGCCATGCCAGCATTTATTGCCCATCCCAGCCATGCCAGCATTTATTGCCCATCCCAGCAATGCCAGCATTTATTGCCCATCCCAGCAATGCCAGCATTTATCGCCCATTCTGACAAGGCCAGCATTTATTGCCCATCCCATGCCAGCATTTATTGCTCATCCCAGCAATGCCAGCATTTATTGCCCATTCTGACAAGGCCAGCATTTATTGCCAATTCTGACAATGCCAGCATTTATTGCCCATCCCAGCCATGCCAGCATTTATTGCCCATCCCAGCCATGCCAGCATTTATTGCCCATCCCAGCCATGCCAGCATTTATTGCCCATTCTGACAATGCCAGCATTTATCGCCCATTCTGACAAGGCCAGCATTTATTGCCAATTGTGACAATGCCAGCATTTATTGCCCATCCCATGCCAGCATTTATTGCCCATCCCATGCCAGCATTTATTGCCCATCCCATGCCAGCATTTATTGCCCACACTGACAATGCCAGCATTTATTGCCCATCCCAGCAATGCCAGCATTTATTGCCCACACTGACAATGCCAGCATTTATTGCCCATCCCAGCCATGCCAGCATTTATTGCCCATCCCATGCCAGCATTTATTGCCCATCCCATGCCAGCATTTATTGCCCACACTGACAATGCCAGCATTTATTGCCCATCCCAGCAATGCCAGTATTTATTGCCCATCCCAGCAATGCCAGCATTTATTGCCCACCTCAGACAATGCCAGCATTTATTGCTCATCCTGACAATGCCAGCATTTATTGCCCACCTCAGACAATGCCAGTATTTATTGCCCACCTCAGGCAATGCCAGTATTTATTGCCCACCTCAGGCAATGCCAGTATTTATTGCCCACCTCAGACAATGCCAGTATTTATTGCCCACCTCAGGCAATGCCAGTATTTATTGCCCACCTCAGACAATGCCAGTATTTATTGCCCACCTCAGGCAATGCCAGTATTTATTGCCCACCTCAGGCAATGCCAGTATTTATTGCCCATCCCAGCCATGCCAGCATTTATTGCCCACATTGACAATGCCAGCATTTCTTGTTCATTCTTAATAGTCTTGAATTGAGGTGGCTGTACAGTGTCAACCACATTAGTTGGCCTGGAATCACATTTTAGACAAAACAGGGTTCGTGCACCAGATTTTCTTACCTTCTTTGAATGACATTAATGAACAGGATGGGTTTTTTTTTTTACAATAGTTTGATGGTTATCACTGCTGACAATACCTACGATCACTTTCCGTTCCAGTTTTATTTAATTACTTGAATTTGAAGTATTTCAGCTGGCCACAGTGGGACTTGAACCCATGTCCCAAGATCAACGGTCCAGAAATCCGGCTGCTAAGCTATTAGCTTAACCACTACACTGTGGCACCCCTCTATCTGAGGAAGTGTCATTTCACACCCAGGAAGTTAATTTTCCAGAGCTGAGAGAGAGTATTACTCTGAAATGACAACTGTGAATACCAATGTCAACTCGCTCGCATTCCACACAGAGGATCGTGGCTGTTTAGCAAAACCATGGAATGATTCATCATACCTGAAGTTGACGGCAGTTCACTGACTCTATAGACTCGGCTTGTACTCGCTGGAATTTAGAAGATTGAGGGGGGATCTTATAGAAACTTACAAAATTCTTAAGGGGTTGGACAGGCTAGATGCAGGAAGATTGTTCCCGATGTTGGGGAAGTCCAGAACAAGGGGGTCACAGTTTAAGGATAAGCGGGAAGTCTTTTAGGACCGAGATGAGAAAGTTTCTTTTCACACAGAGAGTGGTGAATCTGTGGAATTCTCTGCCACAGAAGGTAGTTGAGGCCAGTTCATTGGCTATATTTAAGAGGGAGTTAGATGTGGCCCTTGTGGCTAAAGGGATCAGGGGGTATGGAGAGAAGGCAGGTACAGGATACTGAGTTGGATGATCAGCCATGATCATATTGAATGGCGGTGCAGGCTCGAAGGGCCGAATGGCCTACTCCTGCACCTATTTTCTATGTTTCTATGTTTCTATGAATGCATGGGAGGGGGGAATGCCAGTGAATTGCTGAGAGCAGCCTATGGATTTCAGCGTGTACGTACACCGGAGGCTGCTGCCATATTTTACTGCATAATGAAGCCCACCACAAACAGTCCCGCTGCCATTTCAATTGCCAGATACAAGTCATTAAGGCCAGGCCTGCGGAATAACGTTATTTGGGTGGTCTGTAGGGAGCCTCGGTCGCCTCGGTAGAAGTCGAACTATCTGTCCGTGGGAGAAGCATGGGGGAAGAGAGAAGAATTTCTTTTTGCCTTCCATCACAGTGAAAGGGGTGTCTGGAGGAGTCACTGTGATGGATGTTTGTGTTAAAATTGTGTGTCTTGTGTCTTTTACTCTGTACTGTTGTGGCTGTGTGGCAAATGATTTTCGTTCAATTCATTTTGAATGACAATAAAGGTAATTCAATTCAATCAATTAAATTCAATTCAATTCAATTCAATTCAAGTCAATTCAATTCAATTCAATTCAATTCAATTCAATTCAATTCAATTCAATTTAATTCAATTCAATTCAATTCAATTCAATTCAATTCCTCAGGCGAGTTTGAAGAGGTTTCAAGAGTCATTGTAACCTTGCCGAATTTCCTCAGTCTCCTAAGGTAGTAGAGACCCTCTGTGTGCATTTTTGGCAGTCGCCTCAATGTGGTTGGTCAACAATAAATCATTGGTATGGATTTTCTGTGGTCCATTCCCCTTCCCATCCATTTAAACCCTTTAGTTCAATGTTCAACCGGCCCAGTTTCCATACACTCCCAATGCAAAGAAATTCAGTGCGTCAAACGTCTCCCCATTCACTCAGACAGTGGAGGGATGATTGAAAGATTACTCGAGTGACACCAAGCCCGAGCAGTTAATACAGTGCTACTCCAATCCCCTGGCATCTTTGAAGCTTCACTGGCGGCAGATTGGCACATTTTCCAGACTATTGCTTGTTACATCTAATATCCGAATGCATTTTAATTTCAATTTGTTTGCATGTTGCACAGCATTATACTAAATCTCTACTGAGCCTGGTGATGCCGACCGTCAAACCCACCCACGATTGTGGAGATGGAGTCTGAAGTGCTTGTGCATCTGGGCCACCGTCCGTGTACCAGCCCCTCTCCCTCTCCCTCTCCAGACCCTCTCCCCACAACTCACACTCTGGATCAATGAGTGAGCCGGGTTATCGGAGTTCTGCTCTACCATCCGCAGTGATCAGGAAACCTTTTTTTACCACAGGATGGAAATTGCAAATACGAGAGAGGACAGTGATTTAAGGTGAGAGAGGAAAAGTTTAAAAGGGAAGTGCAGGCCACGTTTTTAGCACAAGGGTGTTAACATCCTTCCTTTGTCCGGCCCCCCCCTGACATCAGTCTGAAGAAGGGTCTCGACCCGAAACGTCACCCATTCCTTCTCTCTTGAGATGCTGCCTGACCTGCTGAGTTACCCCAGCATTTTGTGAAATAAATACCTTCGATTTGTACCAGCATCTGCAGTCATTTTCTAACATCGAGGAGCTCGCAGTCTCGGCTTGAGACAGACGTCGGGAAGCTCCGAAGCCGCACGAGGTTCGATAGCGCTGACCCGGGACCGGTCGCCCCGCAGGAGCTTGATCGCCCCGACGCGGAGGGCCTGCCACCGGCTACGGGAGCCAAGATCGCCACGTCAACGGAAGGTTAGTGTCCCCCGACCGCGGGAGGACAAAGAAGGGAAGAGATCAAACTTTTTTTCGCCTTCCATCACAGTGAGGAATGCGAAGGAGTCACTGTGGTGGATGTTCATGTTAAAATGTGTTTTGTGTGTCCTGTTGCTTTTTATTGGTATGACATAGAAACATAGAAACATAGAAAATAGGTGCAGGAATAGGCCATTCGGCCCTTCGAGCCCGCACTGCCATTCAATATGATCATGGCTGATCATCCAACTCAGTATCCTGTACCTGCCTTCTCTCCAGACCCCCTGATCCCTTTAGCCATAAGGGCCACATCTAACTCCCTCTTAAATATAGCCAATGAACTGGCCTCGACTACCTTCTGTGGCAGAGAATTCCACAGACTCACCACTCTCTTTGTGAAGAAATGTTTTCTCATCTCAGTCCTAAAAGACTTCCCCCTTATCCTTATGCTGTGATCCCTGGTTCTGGACTTCCCCAACATCGGGAACAATCTTCCCGCATCTAGCCTCTCCAACCCCTTAAGAATTGTATATGTTTCTGTAAGATCCCCCCTCAGTCTTCTAAATTCCAACGAGTACAAGCCGAGTCTATCCAGTCTTTCTTCATATGAAAGTCCTGCCATCCCAGGGATCAATCTGGTGAACCTTCTCTGTACTCCCTCTAAGGCTAGAATGTCTTTCCTCAGATTAGGAGACCAAAACTGTACGCAATACTCCAGGTGCGGCAAATTGACTGTGTGGCAAATGAAGTTCCTCGTATGTTGCAAAACATACTTGGCTAATAAAGTATGATTATGATCATGATAATGGCGAGTCTCTGCTTCATGCTGCCTGCCACAGGCTGGTGGTGGAGACAGATACCATAGCGGCTTTTACGAGGTTAGTCACATATCAGGATTTTGTGCAGGCAGGTAAGAGTTGGTCTTCTCATCATGTTCGGTACAGACTTTGGGAACATTATGTTCAATGATTGAATAGGCTCAAGTCTTTATGCTCCAGAAAAAAACAGAGAAGGTGGGGGTTGTAGTCGAGGGGAAAAAGAGGAGCAAAATATGGAACTGGTTATGGTGTGAACTTGGAGGAGATTCACATGTGCTGTGGAAATCTGCAACTCAAGGCAAAAAGAAAAATGCAGGCATCCAGTGTATGGATACTGCTTTAGCTGTGTGCATACGCTGTAGACGGCACCAGATGTTGAAGTGTTGAATGTGTTTTTCATTCACATGGCATGTTCTTTTTTTTTGCCTTGTGTCACATTCCTGAGCGTGTGACTGGGCTATGATTTACAAACCAACCATTCCTATTTGCAGATTACAGGAATCACGACGAAACCATCCGGACTTTAAACGGGCTGACTCACGGCCGCTGAAATAACAGTGGGCCCCCCGCGGAACAGCGTGAGGCTGGCTGCCGGGGAGACCCCTTCTCACGCCCCTTGCATCTTCGCAACGTTGAATGGTGTTCCATATCCTGTCTGCATCGGGTAAATAGCCTCGACCCCCCCCTGAGCAAAGGCTCCGTCGGTGCATTAAGATTCTCAGGTGGAACACTGGTGTGACCAGTCCTGGCCCAGAGGTCAGAGCCTCAGAATTAAAGCTCGTTCCTTTCGGAAAGAGGTGAGAAGAAATTTCTTTAGTCGGAGGGTGGTGGCAAATCTGTGGAATTCTTTGCCTCAGGAGGCTGTGGAGGCCAAGTCAGTGGACATTTTCAAGGCAGAGATAGATAGATTCTTGATTCCTATGGGTGTCAGGGGTTATGGGGAGAAGGCAGGAGAATGGGGTTGGGAGGGAGAGGTAGATCAGCCACGATTGAATGGCGGATCATTCTTGATGGGCCGAATGGCCTAATTCTGCTCCTATCACTTATGACCTTATGACCAACTCTCACCAATTGCTACAGATGCACCACAGGAAGTGTTTTATCGGAGTACATCACAGCTTGGCTTGGGAATAAGACCGCAAGAAATTGCAACGAATTGTGGACGCAGCCCAGACCATCACACAAACCGACCTCCCTTCCATTGGCTCCATTTATACCTCACGCGGCCTCGGCAAGGCCAGCAGCACAATCAAGGACGAGTCGCACCCTGGCCACTCCCTCTCCTCCCCTCTCCCATCAGGCAAACGGTGTAGAAGTATGAAAACGTACACCTCCAGATTCAGGGACATTTTCTTCCCAGCTGTTATCAGGCAACTGAATCATCCTACCACAACCAGAGAGCAGTGCTGAACTACTATCTACCTCATTGGTGACCCTCGGACTATCCTTGAACAGACTTCATTGACTTTATCTTGCAATAAACGTTATTCCCTTATCAGGTATCTGCACACTGTGAATGGCTCGATTGTAATCATGCATTGCCTTTCCGCTGACTGGTTAGCACGCAACGAAAGCTTTTCACTGTACCTCGGTACATGTGACAATGAACTAAACAAAACTAAACAGTTAGACTGGAGCCTTATTCCCTTGCGTAACTGACAAGAAATTCTTCCATTTCCTCACGAAGTCGAAGAGGCCATCGAACAATGCTGGTTTTCAGAGTCTCGGGTTGTTACTTGTTATTGTCACGTGTGACGAGACATGGCGAAAAGCTTCGTTTTCACCTGCTGTCCAGACAAATCAGACCGTACATGAGCCCACATTACTAAGGACAACTCACACCCCAGTTATTCCCTCTAATCCCGTCCTTTCTCAGGCAGGTGATGCAAAACGTGAACGCACGTCCCGTCAGATTCAGCAACAGCTTCTTCCCTGCTGTCATCACACTCGTGAATGGACCTCTCATAGTCAATGAGGTATTCCTGATCTTCCAATCTACCTTGTTGCGGCCCTCGCACTTTTTTTTCAATCTGCAGCTCCAACGCCTTTTTCTGCACTCTTGTTTATTTCCACCTTTGTTCTGCCTGATGTACTCACGTACGGTCAGATTTGTCTGGACAGCAGGTGAAAACGAAGCTTTTCACCATGCCTCGTTACTCTCACTGACACTATCCTACACACTAGGGACAATTTACAATCTTTACCGAAGCCAATTAGCCTACAAGCCTGTACGCCTTTGGAGTGTGGGAGGAAACCGGAGCACCCGGAGAAAACCCACACGGTCACGGGGAGAACGTACGAACTCCGTACAGACGGTACCCGTAGTCGGGACCGAACCCGGGTCTCTGGCGCTGTAAGAGATGTGCTCTTGTCTGATTAATAAGGCTGGCAGATATTTTCTGGACTTATTTAATCACTTCACTGAATTTAAACTGTGCTCTTGTAAATGTTCAGCCTTACTCTTTCGGTCAATTGCACAGTTTGTTCTGATATTGATCCAGTTGTGTAACGACTTCTGCGGATGTATCGGAATGTATCAGTTAGAAGAAGGGTCTCGACCCGAAACGTCACCCATTCCTTCTCTCCTAGATGCTGCCTGACCCGCTGAGTTACTCCAGCATTTTGTGATACCTCTGCCGATGTATCTGCACCACAGTGGATGTATTCAGGAGAGAGTTAGATATAGCTCTTAGGGCTAAAGGAATCCAGGGATATGGGGAGAAAGCAATTAATTCACTGGATGTTTTCAAGAAAGAGTTGGATTTAGCTCTTAGAGGTAACGAAATCAAGGGATATGGGGAGAAGGTGGGAACGGGGTACTGATTTTAGATTTTTTAGATTTAGAGATACAGCGTGGAAACAGGCCCTTCGGCCCACCGAGTCCGCGCCGCCCAGCGATCTCCGCACACACTAACACTATCCTACACACACTAGGGGCAATTTTTACATTTGCCCAGTCAATTAACCTACATACCTGTACGTCTTTGGAGTGTGGGAGGAAACCGAACATCTCGGAGAAAACCCACGCAGGTCACGGGGAGAACGTACAAACTCCGTACAGACGGCGCCCGAAGTCGGGATCGAACCTGAGTCTCCGGCGCTGCATTCGCTGTAAGGCAGCAACTCTACCGCTACGCCACGGTGCAGCCCTTTGGATGATCAGCCATGATCGTATTGAATGGCGGTGCTGGCTCGAAGGGCTGAATGGCCTACTCCTGCACCTATTGTCTATGCTTCGATGTTTCTCTGAGTGCACATGTGGAGGCCTCTGCTGGGGGTGCTGAGGGTGGGTGTACACTGCCAGTGAGGAGGTGCTGGGAGTGGGTGTACACTGCCAGTGAGGAGGTGCTGGGAGTGGGTGTACACGGCCAGTGAGGAGGTGCAGGTAGAGTGGGTGTACACGGCCAGTGAGGAGGTGCAGGTAGAGTGGGTGTACACTGCCAGTGAGGAGGTGCTGGGAGTGGGTGTACACTGCCAGTGAGGAGGTGCTGGGAGTGGGTGTACACGGCCAGTGAGGAGGTGCTGGGAGTGGGTGTACACTGCCAGTGAGGAGGTGCAGAGAGAGTGGGTGTACACTGCCAGTGAGGAGGTGCTGGGAGTGGGTGTACACTGCCAGTGAGGAGGTGCAGAGAGAGTGGGTGTACACTGCCAGTGAGGAGGTGCTCAGGGTGGGTGTACACTGCCAGTGAGGAGGTGCAGAGAGAGTGGGTGTACACTGCCAGTGAGGAGGTGCTCAGGGTGGGTGTACACTGCCAGTGAGGAGGTGCTGGGAGAGTGGGTGTACACTGCCAGTGAGGAGGTGCTGGGAGTGGGTGTACACGGCCAGTGAGGAGGTGCTGGGAGTGGGTGTACACTGCCAGTGAGGAGGTGCTGGGAGAGTGGGTGTACACTGCCAGTGAGGAGGTGCTGGGAGAGTGGGTGTACACTGCCAGTGGGGAGGTGCTGGGAGTGGGTGTACACTGCCAGTGAGTAGGTGCAGAGGGTGGGTGTACACTGCCAGTGAGGAGGTGCTGAGGGTGGGTGTACACTGCCAGTGAGGAGGTGCAGAGAGAGTGGGTGTACACTGCCAGTGAGGAGGTACAGAGAGTGGGTGTACACTGCCAGTGAGGAGGTGCTGGGAGAGTGGGTGTACACTGCCAGTGAGGAGGTGCTGGGAGTGGGTGTATACTGCCAGTGAGGAGGTGCAGAGGGTGGGTGTACACTGCCAGTGAGGAGGTGCTGAGAGTGGGTGTACACGGCCAGTGAGAAGGTGCTGGGAGAGTGGGTGTACACTGCCAGTGAGGAGGTGCAGGGAGAGTGGGTGTACACTGCCAGTGAGGAGGTGCAGAGAGTGGGTGTACACTGCCAGTGAGGAGGTGCAGAGGGTGGGTGTACACTGCCAGTGAGGAGGTGCTGGGAGTGGGTGTACACGGCCAGTGAGGAGGTGCTGGGAGTGGGTGTACACTGCCAGTGAGGAGGTGCTGAGAGTGGGTGTACACTGCCAGTGAGGAGGTGCTGAGAGTGGGTGTACACGGCCAGTGAGGAGGTGCAGGTAGAGTGGGTGTACACTGCCAGTGAGGAGGTGCAGAGAGAGTGGGTGTACACTGCCAGTGAGGAGGTGCAGGTAGAGCGCAGCTACACTGGGAGGGGGCGTCACCAGGAATCCGAGCCATCTAGCGCGCCCGACATATGTTGGAGGTGTTAATGGCTCGCTTCACATCCGATCTGACACATTCCCCCTTTTCCTTCAGCTTCTTCTGTTTTCGATTTTTTAAACTTCCAGCAGGAATGTTAAATAGTTGCACATGCTGACAGAAGTCGCAGGCCGCTCAGAAGCGGGCAACAAAGGTCCCTTGTTGTGCGATGTAATTGCTCTGACCTTGGGGGGAATTCGCGTAATTTGGACTTAACACGTAATAAATCAGAGGGGAGGGCAGGACGGGGGCAATAACGACCCTCTGGAACTGCGTGGAATATGTGAGCCTTGTTCGTTCTCCCGCTTGGACCGCGTACGCTTCCCTTTCATCATGGGCGTGAGATCGTATATCCGAGGGAGAACACAGGACCGAGCGTGTTCTGCCTGCCCCTATTAGCCCTCCAGCAGGGACAGTGCCATCAATAACCCGGTAGAACAGCCAGAGTTTCTGCAGTGGTAACTCAGGGGCCTGTCCCCAGTCACTGGGTGTTCAATTACTGCTGGCAGTCACTGATATGGGGTGATCATTGGTCGGCATGGAGTCTAAAGTTAGCATTTGCCCGTTGTTTCTTATAAAGCCCCAAGATGTGTGGGAATTAGTTTAGTTTAGTTCAGAGATACAGCCGGTCCCTTCGGCCCACCGAGTCCGCACCAACCAGCGATCCCCACACACTAACACTACCCTACACACACTAGGGACATTTTTTATATTTACCCAGCCAATTAACCTACAAACCTGTACGTCTTTGGAGTGTGGGAGGATACCGAAGATCTCGGAGAAAACCCACGCAGGTCACGGGGAGAACGTACAAACTCCGTACAGACAGCACTCGTGGTTGGGATCGAACCTGAGTCTCCGGCGCTACGAACACTGTAAGGCAGCAACTTTACCGCTGCGCCACCGTGGTACCTGCGCGAGCTTCACTCAAAGCATCTGGGAACTCATAAGTCATCAGGTCAGAAGGTCGTAAGTGATAGGAGTAGAATTAGGCCATTCGGCCCACCAAGTCTACTCTGCCATGCAATCATGGCTGATCTATCTCTCCCTCCTAACCCCATTCATCTGCCTTCTCCCCATAACCCCTGACACCTGTACTAAGCGAGAATCTGTCTATCACTGCCTTAGAAATATCCACCTCTGCCTTAAATGCTGTATATCCACTGACTTGGTCTCCACAGCCTTCTGTGGCAAAGGATTCCACAGATTCATCACCCTCTGGCTAAAGAAAAATATAAATGCCAGTGTTCCGGAAATCCAGAGCAATCTCTGAATGTCAGAATCATATCGTCAGAGAGTGATACAGTGTGGAAACAGGCCCTTCAGTCCAACTTGCCCACACCAGCCAACATGTCCCAGCTACACTAGTCTCACCTAACACAGGTGTTGGGCCCATATCCCTCCAAACCTGTCCTATCCATGTAGCTAGTACATATCACTCAGCCTCTGGCCTGTAGCTGTGCTTTGGGCCTTTTGGGGCAGTGGTTGTAGCTTCCACTTTGAGGGGGGACCATTCAATAAATGCTGGCCTTGTTAGTGATGCTCCCGATCACCAACAAATCTCCTAAAAAATAGTTAATTGGTGCTTCTGTAAATGAATCTGCAAAAGTTTGAGTGCACAAGACTTAAAAATTGTCGTGTTTTCATCAACTTTGGCAAGGTGTGAGTACGTCTCTGTGTCTCCAAGTGCCATTGACTCATGGGTCTGACAATACAATACAATATATCTTTATTGTCATTGTACAGGGGTACAACGAGATTGGGAATGCGCCTCCCATACGATGCAATCATTTAATTAGCTAGTCAGTAATAATTTAAACAACCCAATGAAACAAATTGTAACAGTTTTAAAACAGAATAAAGTGCAAGTAGCTTTGTGCCGGATCACTGTGCGATGTGACCATCCGGCTCAGCAGGACCGGTTCATAGCAGCTATGGCCCTGGGGATAAAGCTGTTCCTGAGTCTGGAGGTGCGGGCGTAGAAGGCCTTGTATCGTCTGCCCGATGGAAGGAGTTCGAACAGACTGTTGCAGGGGTGTGAAGAGTCTTTGTGGATGCTGGTGGCTTTTCTGAGGCATCGTGTGTTGTAGATGCCCTCCAAGGCTGGTAGCTGTGGACTATCGATTACTGCTCACAACTCGGCCAAGCCTGATTTCAGAGCCGGGCTCAAAGTGCCCGAGTAACTCAGCGGGTCAGGCAGCATCTCTGGAGAAAAAGGATGGGTGATGT
Organism: Rhinoraja longicauda; assembly: GCF_053455715.1. Lineage (NCBI taxonomy): Eukaryota > Metazoa > Chordata > Chondrichthyes > Rajiformes > Arhynchobatidae > Rhinoraja > Rhinoraja longicauda. Next base: position 7,584,268 of record NC_135962.1, on the reverse strand, counting down.
TTCGGGTCGGGACCCTTCTCCAGACCGAAGAAGACTTCGGGCAGTCTGAATAAGGATCCGAACCAAAATGTCACCCATCTTTTTTTCTCCAGAGATGTTACTCCTGCAATTTGTGTCTATCTTTGGTGTACACCAACATTCACAGTTCTTTGTTTCTAGGGAGCATGATTTCAGTCCGCCTGAACCTACCTGGTCTCCCGGTTGCTAAACACTTTAATTCTCCATCCCAGTCCCACACAGAGCATTCTGTCCCAGGTCTCCTCTGTTGTCAGAATGAGGCTAAACACAAACTGGAGGAACAGCATCTCATATTTTGCTTGGGCAACCTACTTGCTTGGGCAGCTTGGTATGAATATTGATTTCTCTAACTTCAAATAACCCCGACATTCCCTCTCTCTCTCTATCCCTCCCCCATCCAAGTCACACCAGCTCCTCGTTTTCACCCGACAAACAGCTAACAATGGCCTGTTTCCTTTATCATCGTCACTATTTTGCATATCTTTCATTCATTGTTCTTTATCTCTCCACATCATCGTCTATATCTCTCGTTTCCCTTTTCGCTAACGAGTCTGAAGAAGGGTCTCAACCCAAAACGTCACCCATTCCTTCTCTCCAGAGATGCTGCCTGTCCCGCTGAGTTACTCCAGCATTTTGTGTCTATCTTCGGTTAAAACCAGTATCTGCAGTTCCTTCCTACATACTTCCATAATACATTGAAATAAGACTGGGGAGGATATCCTTTGGGAAATATTGGCTGTCTGATGCGTATTTTTGCATGGCCATTCATTACCAAAGATTCAATCTTCCTTCCGGCAAGCTATTGTCTTTTTTATGTGGCTTGGTGTCAAATTCTATCAATACTAGGGAGCATAGCCTTGGCAGTAAATAATGAAGCATTAACACAGGGCCTCAGCCTCCCCCTCAGGCAGACTCCAGGCAATAGACAATAGACAATAGACAATAGACAATAGACAATAGGTGCAGGAGTAGGCCATTCAGCCCTTCGAGCCAGCACCGCCATTCAATGTGATCATGGCTGATCATTCTCAATCAGTACCCCGTTCCTGCCTTCTCCCCATACCCCCTGACTCCGCTATCCTTAAGAGCTCTATCTAGCTCTCTCTTGAATGCATTCAGAGAATTGGCCTCCACTGCCTTCTGAGGCAGAGAATTCCACAGATTCACAACTCTCTGACTGAAAATGTTTTTCCTCATCTCGGTTCTAAATGGCCTACCCCTTATTCTTAAACTGTGGCCCCTTGTTCTGGACTCCCCCAACATTGGGAACATGTTTCCTGCCTCTAACGTGTCCAACCCCTTAATAATCTGATACGTTTCGATAACAAAGATGGTCACCTCCCCACAGAGCATCGATGATCTTTCCTAAATGCAGGTGATGTGCTCAATGGTCGGATGGCAGTCTATTGCAGTCAAGCTGGCGGCTGGGTCTCCTGCACTATTGCAGTGACTGCGGTAAAAAATGCGCCAGCGGCTGTTCGCGGTTGGATCCGTTCTGAGATTGGCAAGGCAGATATCAGTTCCTCGTCTTCTCCCTCGCTGGCCAAAGCCACACGAGTCCGAGCTGGGTGGATGTTCCTGAAACCAGCCTCAGCATTTTCCAGTGTGGTTAAATGGCCGCTGGTAGGATTCAGTATCGGAGGCGCGTGAGGGTGATGGAGTTGGCATGAGGCGCAGTACACAACGACCTTCACAGCACAGGAGAACCCCACTGTTTGGGCACTATCAGCTTGGTGGGGAGTGGGGAATAAAACCCCCTCAACGTCAAGGCGTCGAGGGGAAGGGGAAGCTATTTCTTTCATTTCTACAGTTTCTTGCCTCCACCGACCCAATGATGGTGTTGATAAAAAAAACTCCTCCCGCCACACCCAGCCCCTCCCCAGGCCTTGCAAGTCTGAAACAGAAAATGCAAGAAATACTCAGCAGGTTAGACATTTCGATAAGATCTCCTCTCATCCTTCTAAAGGAGGAGGTGATAACAAAAAGATATACGGATGCAAACAGCAGGACGACCAGCAGGATGGGGGAGGGGATGGAGGGAGAGGGAACGCAAGGGTTACTTGAAGTTAGAGAAGTCAATGTTCATACCGCTGGGGTGTCAGCTTCCCCAGCGAAATATGAGGTGCTGTTCCTCCAATTTGCGCTGGGCCTCAATCTGACAATGGAGGAGGCCCAGGACAGAAAGGTCAGTGTGGGAATGAGGAGGGGAGTTAAAGTGTTCGGCAACCGATAGATCGCGTAGATGAAGGCAGACCAAGCGTAGGTGCTTAGCGAATCGATCGCCCAATCTGCGCTCGGTCTGGCCGATGTGCAGGAGCCCACTCTGAGAATAACAGATACAGTAGATGAGGTTAGAGGCACTTTACTTTCATTGCAGCTCCCTCTGCTCTTATGGTGGGAGAGAGAGAGGTTTGCCTGTTGACTCTGACAGCTTGGTGCCCCAGCTTGGTGGTTCCAGCCATCTCTCTCGTGAACTATTCAAGATGACACTGGCTAGACAATAGGCACAAAATACTGGAGTAACTCAGCGGGTCAGGCAGCATCTCAGGAGAGAAGGAATGGGCGATGTTTCGGGTCAAGACCCTTCTTCGGACAGAAACGACTCGACCCGAAACGTCACCCATTCCTTCTCTCCTGAGATGCTGCCTGACCCGCTGAGTTACTCCAGCATTTTGTGTCTACCTTTGATTTGAACCAGCAGCTGCAGTTATTCTCCTACACTGGCTAGACAATTATCCATTTCCCTCCCCGTATAAAATTCTTAAGGGATTGGACAGGCTAGATGCGGGAAAATTCCCTATTTGCCAAGAGAAAGTTGTATATAGCTCTGAGGGCTAATGGGAACAACGGATATGGGTAGCGCCCTGGATCACGGGGCTTGGGTCGGCACGCCGCGGACCTTTCACCGTCCAGCACGGCCTGAAATAGGCCGCGGGATTTTCTCCGCCCGGCGGGGGCTTCAATGTCGGGAGCTCCGACCGCCCCGACGTGGCAACTCCAACAGCCGCGGGAGAAGACGGCAGAGGAAGAGAAAAAGACATTCTGGCCTTCCATCACAGTGAGGAGGTGACTGGAGGAGACTCACTGTGATGGATGTTTCTTTTGTTTGGTGTTGGTTTATGATTGTACGTGTTATTGCATTTTTATTGATTATTCTTATTGGTCTTATTGTTGAACTGCGGGTAATTTTACAGCACATTTATGTGTATGTGACAAATAAATTGACTATTGACTATTGACTATTGAGAAAGCTGGAACAGGGTACTGATTTTGGATGATCAGCCATGATCATGCCGGATCGAAGGGCCAAATGGCCTATTTTCTATGCTTCTAAGTCTCCTCCCTGCCAGCCAACGTCGAGCAAGCTTAACATCTCAAAGCCAGGTCTGTACTTTACAACTCCATCGAGCTCCAGGTCGTTCGTCTCCGAACAAGATGGAATTCACACAGCAAACGGGAACTCGGTCAGAATCTCCCAGAGGACTCTCCTTCTTTCAAGGAATTCCTTGCCTCTTTGATTGCAAATGACATCCTGGCAAAGTACTTAATTTGGCCCCCAGCAAGGATTATTACACACAGCACCGTATGAAAGAAAAAAAGAAGTGGTGTTATTAATATGCTTTTTTAACGAACACAACTGGTTGATTCCTCAGGGGAGTGCTGCCAAATCTAGGTTTATGTTCCAAATTGTCTTGTGGGCCAATAGCCGACAGGTATCTCAGCGGGCATTAACTCTCAGACACCATTAAGTCCATCAGCAGCAGTATAATTGCACTTCCCCCTTGCACGAGGTAGCCCAATTAGGCAGCCTTGGTCTGTGCTCACGAGGTCAAGGCAAGACCAGGCCCCTCCTCCGCTCATCCCACACTTCACCCCCTCACATCTTGCAGATGGATCACATGCCAACAGAGGCTCCGACCCCTCCCTCAACACTTCATAAATGCGCCCCGCTAACCACGCTCGGCGTTTGGACTCCTAGCGGAAGTTGTGGAAGGGGTGGGTGGGGGGGGGCTCCAGGAAGGCAGACTGACAGCCAGCGAGATGAGACACAAAACAACGTGTTGTTCGCCCGCCCCTGCCTTCCCCGCTCACTTCAGCTCCCCTGCTTCTCACACACCAGAAATTGGCCGCACTAGCACACAAATGCACTGTTCTCCCTGGCACTCTGTGCCGGGCTCTCTGACTGAAGCACCTCAGGCAGAGAAAATGCTGACAAAAATAACAGGCCGGACTTGGCTGCGGTTAGTGGATCAGATGCCAGGCCTTGATAAACGAAAGTGCTAGCTTCCTGTTGCTAAGGGTATTTAGTCCAAGATGGCTCAATCACTGCACAAAATCTACCTTAAAGGTGTCCCTCGATGACAATTGTGGGGGATGGGGGGGGGGGTGGTGGGGGTGAATCAACATGAGATGCTGCAGTAAGCGAGGGCGGGGATCGCAGTTTTAAACGTTTTGGTGGGTTTAGAATGGAAATTCGTGCTGCTTTTGACATCTCTGCAGAGCAATCTAGCATAGGATCGAAGATGACTGCTCTCAAGGGATCCAGATACAATGTTCATATCTTCTTAAGGAACAGGAATAAAATTAGGCCATTTTGGGCCCATTGAGTATGCTCTGCCATTTGATCATGGCTGATCTATTTTTCCCTCTCAACCCCATTCTCCTGCCATCTCCCCCGTAACCTTTTGACGCCCTTACTAATAAAAGGACTGGACAAGCTGGATGCAGGAGAAATGTTCCCAATGTTGGGGGAGTCCAGAACCAGGGGCCACGGTCTTAGAATAAAGGGGAGGCCATTTAAAACTGAGGTGAGAAGGAACTTTTTCACCCAGAGAGTTGTGAATTTGTGGAATTCTCTGCCACAGAGGGCAGTGGAGGCCAAATCGCTGGAAGAATTTAAGAGAGTGTTGGATAGAGCTCTAGGGGCTAGTGGAATCAAGGGATATGGGGAGAAGTTGGGCACAGGTTACTGATTGTGGATGATCAGCCATGATCACAATGAATGGCGGTGCTGGCTCGTAGGGCCGAATGGCCTCCTCCTGCACCTATTTTCCATGTTTCTATATTTTCTATGTAATCAAGAACCTACCAATCTCCAGTTTAAAAAATACCCATTGACTTGGCCTCTGTCAACAGTGGCAATGAATTCCACAGATTCGCCACCCTCTGGCTAAAGAAATTCCTCATCAGCAGACTCATTGAAGGCAGGAGACTAATTCGGCAACGACTTCCCCATTGTAATAAACCTGGACTTAAAAGACAGCTGCATTCCTGGAAATCCCGTCCGATTCACTAATGTCTTTCAGAGAAGGAAGTTAACCTTCCGATTAAGGCTATTCTTTACCCAAGTTTGATCCTTACCCAAACTGATCTTTCTAACGTCCCCTTTTATTCTCCCCACATTCCCAGCAACTGCCTGCCCCCCTCCCCCCCCCCCCCCCCCCCACCCCAGAATCTAATACTGGCCGATAATGGGGGTCTGAAGAAGGGTCTCGACCCGAAACGTCGCCCATTCCTTCTCTCCCGAGATGCTGCCTGACCTGCTGAGTTACTCCAGCATTTTGTGAATAAATACCTTCGATTTGTACCAGCATTTGCAGTTATTTTCTTATATTTCTAACGTCACAGAGTCATAGAGTCACATAGCATGGAAACAGGCCCTTCGGCCCACCAGGCCTCCACTGGCCATCACTTACACTCATCCCCTTTTATTCTCCCCAGCAACTGCCTGCCCCTCTCCACCCCCCCCCCCTCCCTCTCCCACCCCAGAATCTAACACTGGCCGATAATGGGGGGTAATTCACTGAGGCCAATTAACCTGGCAACCCACACCTCTCTGGCATGTGGGAGCAAACCTGCAGAGAAATCACTGCAGTCACACGGAGGACCTGCAAATTCCACTCAGAGAGTGGCCGAGGTCAGGATTGAACCGGGGTTTCTTGCGCTGTGAGGTAGCTAGCAGCTTCTCCGTCAGCTGTGCCACCGAGCCATTTTCCATTGTTGACTCTTAACCTAAGATCAGAGGCACGAAGGGGATGAAGGTTCACACCATGGAACAAATCAGCAGAACTGTGAATGCAGCAGCCATGGAGCGGAATTATCGCCAGCAAAAACGACACCAGCTCACAATCTCAGCGACACACAGGCGGCCATTTGTTCATCCAAGGTATTTATTCACAAAATGCTGGAGTAACTCAGCAGGTCAGGCAGCATCTCAGGAGAGAAGGAATGGGTGACGTTTCGGGTCGAGACCCTTCTTCAGACTGATGTCAGGACAAAGGAAGGATATAGGTGGAGACAGGAAGATAGAGGGAGATCTGGGAAGGGGGAGGGGAAGAGAGGGACAGAGGGACTATCTAAAGTTGGAGAAGTCAACGTTCATACCGCTGGGCTGCAAGCTACCCAGGCGAAATATGAGGTGCTGTTCCTCCAATTTCCAGTGGGCCTCACTATGGCACTGGAGGAGGCCCATGACAGAAAGGTCAGACTGGGAATGGGAGGGGGAGTTGAAGTGCTCGGCCACCGGGAGATCAGATTGGTTAACGCGGACCGAGCGCAGGTGTTGAGCGATCACTGGAGGAGGCCCATGACAGAAAGGTCAGACTGGGAATGGGAGGGGGAGTTACTGGAGGAGTCTCATTTGTTCATCCAACATCTTTATAGACACAGGGAGATGCAACAAGAAAGCAGACCCTTCGGCCCATCGAGTCTGTGCTAACCATCTTCCGTACACGCTACTCCCACACCCGTTCTCATTTTTCATTTTCCCTCTCCAGAATCCACCACTGAGCTTCACACTGAGGGCAGAACAGTGGTGCAGCAGTAGAGCTGCTGCCCCACAGAGCTAGGGATCCCGACCTCTGGTGTGGTCTGTGTGGAGTTTGCATGGCCTTCCTGTCACTGCGTGGGTTTACTCTGGGTGCTCTAGTTGCCTCCCCTATCCCAAAGACGTGTAGGTCCGCAGGTTAATTGGCTTCTCTTCATTGCCCCGAGTATGTAAGGAGTGGATGAGTAAGCGGGATAATATAGAACTAGCGTGAACAGGTGATCAATGTGGGCTCGGCAGGCCTGTTTCCAAGCGGCATCTCTAAACTCAACGAAACTAGGGGACAATTCACACTGGCCGATTAACCTACCAACCTGCACATCCTTGGGACGTGGGAGGAGACTGGAGCACACAGGGGGAACTCACACAGCCACAAGGAGAACGAGCAAATTCCACACAGATAACACCTGAGGTCAGGATGGAACCTGGGTTACTGGCGTTCTGAGACAGCAGCTCCACTAGCAGCACAACTGTGCCTCCTGAACAAATGACAAACGGGCAGCAAACAACCTGAAGGGACCTGTGTTTGCATATTGCCTTTTAAATCTTCCACTATTTGTTCTTAATGTTCTTGAATGTTCTGCCCTCAGTGTGAAACTTAATGTCTTAATGTCTTAATGTTTTATGTTTTATTCTTAATTGATCACTGTAAGTCGTGTTGTTACTCACGAGCAAAGCATCAAGGCAAATTCCTTGTATGTGTACATACTTGGCCAATAAAATGTATTCAATTCAATTCAATGTAATTGAATGATACTTGCTGGAGAGTATAAGCATCTTGGCCTTGATAACATTCATGATTTATAGGTGGTTGTGATGAACTCCTGGTTGAATATCCTGCTTATCTATATATTACTAAACTCTCATCTTGTTTGTTTGTTTGGCCGTTTGTTTGTTTGTGCGTTTGTTTGTGTCTGTTCATCCGGAAATACAGCCAAAACGGTCCACGGTAGCATGACAATTTTAAGCCCACCTTGCTCACCATTGTCCTGGGGGTGGGCTGGACGAAGCTTCATTCAAATTGGTCATTGACATTTTAAAGTTTTAAAAATCACTTTCCTTTTTTTTACCCTGGCCGTCAGCTGCGTTCGACGTCACAACGGGACCCGCCCGAGTGACGGGAGTGGCGGCCAATCATCGGGGGGGAGGGGCTGCTGAGCCGACGAGCTGTCGGTAACTTTAACAAAAGCCCTCCCCCACCTGCGTGGTGGCAGAAGGGCAAACAAGATGGCCGCCGCCACCGAGCTACGCTTTCGATGTCACAAAGGGAGAAGGTCCGCACACAGCAGTTGGGACCCGTTGATCTAATCCCCGACTCACCATGCTTCTACTTACGATATTTCAACTTTGCGATGGTGCAAACGATGGGTTGGGGGGGGGGGGGGATAAGGGGGGGTTGAGGGGGGAATGGAGTGGGTGAGTGGGTGGGGGGGTGAGGGGAGGAGGGGGGGATAAGGGTGGTTTAGGAGGGATGGAATGGGTAAGTGGGTGAGTAGTGGGGGGGGGGGGGTGGGGGTTGCATGGAGGGTTGCCGGAGAGATTTGGACCCAATGGGTCCACACCCATCTAGTCCATTATAACTGCCCAACTGATGTTGGCACCTACCGTTAGTCAGAAACATCTGGTCAAAGAAATGACATGAGAAAGGAACATAATATTCCACAACTTAAGGGCCTGTCCCACTTTAGGCGATTTTAAGGCAACTGCCGGTGACTAGGCTGTCGCCGGGTGTCGTGGGCATGATCGTGAGGAGTCTTCCAAGAATCGTAGTGGATCTCAGCGCGTCGCTGACAAATCAACCGGAGTGAAATTTCTCGGCGACAGTTGGCTTGTCACCAGGTATCGTAGCTTATTGCGGGCACTGTCGCATGCTGTCCCCAGGTTTGCTCGGTTCTCTTAGATGCATTTAGAAGCACGTTATATTAAATTAAGTAAAGTAATTTGAAGAAACCATAAAATACCTGTGTTTAACCAATTTATTTACCGTCAGGACATTCGACAGGTAGATTGGAGGCGACAGTTTGACGGACAGGTAAGCGTGGGAATTTTGCGATGTTTATGGCCATCAGCGATTACATTTACACCAAATCCACCCAAAACTTCATCCTCAACATTGATGGTCTCCCAGTATCCACCTCACCTCACATCCGGAATCTTGGAATCATCCTTGATCAAACCCTCTCCTTCGACAAACACATCAAACACATCACAAAGACAGCCTTCTTCCACCTCAAAAACATTGCCCGTCTCCGTCCATCCCTCTCCTCCACAGCTGCAGAAACCCTCATCCACGCCTTCATCACCTCCCGTCTGGACTACTGCAACAGCCTCCTCTATGGCGCACCCTCAAAAATCATCAATAAACTTCAATACATTCAAAACTCCGCTGCCCGTCTACTCACACACACCTCGATCCGTGACCATATCACCCCCGTCCTTTATAAACTCCACTGGCTCCCCATCCCCCAGAGAATCCAGTACAAAATCCTCCTCATAACCTACAAAGCCCTCCATAACCTGGCCCCATCCTACCTGACCGACCTCCTCCACAGGCACACTCCCACCTGCACCCTCCGCTCTGCCGCTGCCAATCTCCTATCCCCCCACATCCGGACTAAACTCAGATCCTGGGGGGACAGGGCTTTCTCCATCGCTGCTCCCACCCTATGGAACTCACTACCCCAAACCGTTAGAGACTCCCCCACACTCACCACATTCAAAACATCGCTGAAGTCTCACCTGTTCAGTACTGCCTTCAACCACTGAAGGTCACCTCACCTTCTGTCTCCTTTCTCTGTTCATTTATTTATTTACTTATTTATCTATTTATTAATTTCCCTATGTTCTCAAAATCTCTGTAAAGCGTCTTTGAGTATACGAAAGCGCTATATAAATAAAATGTATTATTATTATTATTATTATTTAAAGTAGGCTCCCAACCCAGATATGCAACCCAGTAACCACATATGCATCTCCCGTACATTTTCAAAGAATGCCCACACTCCACACAAAAATCCATTTAACCACTTTTAAAATTAAATTTCTTAATACTGCCATTAGTAAACTGGAAATAAATCCAGTTTATTCCTTGTTACCGTGAAACTTGGTTTTCAAGTAACCCGGGCAAGATGTTATATTTCAAAACTCTCAAGCACTTACCGACTTGTCAGTGATTTCAGCGAAAATTAGGACGCCGGAGAAGCATTGACAGCGTGGGAATTTCGCGATGTTTCCGTAGACGGTGTAATCTCGACCTGACTCGGCATTGTCGTGGTCATTGTCGTCGGGTAAAAGAAAATTTTGGCGATCTGCTACGACTTTGACAGTCGCCGGCAGTCGCCTAAAAACTCGCCTTCGTGGGACAGGCCCTTAAACATACTGCAGAAACCATTCATTGCATTTAGGTTGCTGGTCAAGGGAGTGCCCGAGCGTCGGCCTCTGTTATTTGTCATACACGAGGAAGGGTCCCACTAGGGAGTTAGTGGTGGTCTTTAGGAGGAGAGGAACACCCCTGTCCCCTGTCTCCATCAAGGGTGTGGATGTGCAGTTTACCAGGGAGTGGACAGATGCCTTGGAGTGTACCTGGACAGTAAACTAGACTGGTCCAGGAACGCTGAGGCCCTGTGCAAGAAGGGACAGAGCCGGCTGTACTTTCTGAGAAGGCTCCGCTCCTTCAACGTCTGCAGTAAGATGCTGCAGATGTTCTACCAGTCGGTGGTAGCCCGTGCCATCTTCTTCGCTGCCGTGTGCTGGGGCAGCAGGGCGAAGGCTGCGGACACCAACAGGATTAACAAGCTCATCGGGAAGGCTGGCTCCGTCCTGAGGGCGGAGTTGGATTCATGGGAGGTGGTCTTGGAGGGGAGGATGCTCCTCAAACTGCAGAGCATCCTGGCCAACACAGCTCACCCCCTCCATGACACGCTGGTCAACCTGAGGAGCACCTTCAGCAACAGACTGGTTCCACCAAGATGCAGCACAGAACGCCACAGGAGATCCTTCTTCCCTGCGTCTATCAAACTGTACAACTCCTCCCCCTTCTGTCGTGAGGTAGACTGAGACTGACTCCCCCCTCCCCCCTCCTCAATCTCTGCACATCCCCCAATCCTTTCCACTCATCACTTTAATTTCATGTTTCATGTATCTAGTTGTGTATTTATGACTGTTGGCAGACCAATTTCCCTCCTGGGATAAATAAAGTTCTAGCGCATCGTTTCATATCACTTGATCGCTTTGGGATATTAGAGGTGGTTAAAAAAGTTAAGTTCCGAATGCCCATCTGCACACATGAACTTAGAGCACAGGAACAGACCCTACGGGCCACAATGCCTGTCCTGAACATGATGCCAAGACCAACTTTCATCTACCTGCACATAATCCATGCACCTCCATTCTGTGCATATCCACGTGCCTATCCAAAAGCTTCTCAAGTGCCTCTAGTGTATTGTACCTCAACCACCACCCCTGGTGGGAAGTTCCAAGCACCCACCACCCTCTGCGTAGAAATCTTGCCATGCACATATCTTTTAAACTGTGGTCCCCTCACCTTATAACCAGGTAAGTGATTTTCCAACTTGGGGAGAAGGTTATCATATCGATATGAAGCAGACACCTTGGTGAGACTCTAAAAGCAGCTGGTGTAAGAAAATAACTGCAGATGCTGGTACAAATCAAAGGTATTTATTCACAAAATGCTGGAGTAACTCAGCAGGTCAGGCAGCATCTCAGGAGAGAAGGAATGGGTGACGTTTCGGGTCGAGACCCTTCTTCAGACTGATGTCGGGGGGGGTGCGAGACAAAGGAAGGATATAGGTGGAGACAGGAAGATAGAGGGAGATCTGGGAAGGGGAAGGGGGGGGGGGAAGAGAGGGACAGAGGAGCTATCTAAAGTTGGAGAAGTCGATGTTCATACCGCTGGGCTGCAAGCTGCCCAGGCGAAATATGAGGTGCTGTTCCTCCAATTTCTGGTGAGCCTCACTATGGCACTGGAGGAGGCCCATGACAGAAAGGTCAGACTGGGAGTGGGAGGGGGAGTTGAAGTGCTCAGCCACCGGGAGATCAGGTTGGTTAAGGCAGACTGAGCGAAGGTGTTGAGCGAAACGATCGCCGAGCCTGCGTTTGGTTTCGCCGATGTAAAGACGTTGACATCTATAAGCAGCCGGTCAGGCTGCATTTGGAATACTGTGAGCAAATTTGGGCCCCATATCTGAGGAAGGATGTGCTGGCTCTGGAGAGGGTCCAATGGAGGTTTACAGGAATGATCCCAGGAATGAGTGGGTTAACATATGATGAGCGTTTGTCGGCACTGGGCCTGTACTCGCTGGAGTTTAGAAGGTTGAGGGGGGAATCTCATTGAAACTTACAGAATAATGAAAGGCACAGATAGAGTGGATGTGGAAAGGATGTTTCCACTGGTGGGAGAGTCTAGGACCAGAGGTCATAGCCTCCAAATTAAAGGGCGCTCTATTAAAAAGGAGGTGAGGAGGAACCTCTTTCGTCAGAGGGTAGTTAATCTGTGGAACTCATTGCCACAGAGGGCTGTGGAGGTCGAGATAGACAAGGCAGAGACAGACGAGTTCTTGATTGGAACGGGTGGAAAGGGTTATGGGGGGAAGGCAGGAAAATGGGATTAGGAGGCAGAGATCAGCCGTGATTGAACGGCGGAGTGGACCCGATGGGCCGAATGGCCTAATTCTACTCCTGTAACTTGTGAACGTGTCAAATGTGGAGGACGAGAGCCAGGGAGCAAGAGGTTTGGGGGAATAAGTTGCAGTAAAGGCCAATAGCCGAACTCTGATTTAGTTCTGACCAAACTCTGCTGAGAGCATTGAGTGAAAGTCTGGTGAAGAGATTGTTCACTGGTCGGATGATTCAACAGAAAGAGGAAGTGAAATTCAATATGTCGCATTGATGTATGTATCCCTTACGCTAGACCTGATATTTGGACCCGTGAAGGAGTGCGCTTTTGTTCAATCGTAGAAGCCATTGCTTTGAGGCAGGAGTCCATACATTCCCAACAGTGGGAGCCGCAGCTTGGAATCTATGCCGACATCTAGTCGGAAGCTTGTATCCCGCGGGTCTATATTCCTGCAGGAACCTCCTATTGGGAGCTGTGTCCGATGCTTTGGCAATGTTCTGCTGTTAATTAGCTGGTCGAACCTTGCACTTTACTGTCATAGAGTCATAGAGTTACAGCGTCATGTGGTACGGAAACAGGCCTGTCATCCATTCCTTCTCTCCAGAGATGCTGCCTGTCCCGCAGATAGACAATAGACAATAGACAATAGGTGCAGGAGGAGGCCATTCGGCCCTTCGAGCCAGCACCGCCATTCAATGTGATCATGGCTGATCATTCTCAATCAGTACCCCGTTCATGCCTTCTCCCCATACCCCCTGACTCCGCTATCCTTAAGAGCTCTATCCAGCTCTCTCTTGAATGCAGTCAGAGAATTGGCCTCCACTGCCTTCTGAGGCAGAGAATTCCGCAGATTCACAACTCTCTGACTGAAAAAGTTTTTCCTCATCTCAGTTCTAAATGGCCTACCCCTTATTCTTAAACTGTGGCCCCTTGTTCTGGACTCCCCCAACATTGGGAACATGTTTCCTGCCTCTAACGTGTCCAACCCCTTAATAATCTTATACGTTTCAATAAGATCTCCTCTCATCCTTCTAAATTCCAGTGTATACAAGCCTAGTCGCTCCAGTCTTTCAACGTATGATAGTCCCGCCATTCCGGGAATTAACCTAGTAAACCTACGCTGCACACCCTCAATAGCAAGAATATCCTTCCTCAAATTTGGAGACCAAAACTGCACACAATACTCCAGGTGCGGTCTCACTGTCATTAGGGCACTGTACAACTGCAGAAGGACCTCTTTGCTCCTATACTCAACTCCTCTTGTTATGAAGGCCAACATTCCATTGGCTTTCTTCACTGCCTGCTGTACCTGCATGCTTCCTTTCAGTGACTGATGCACTAGGACACCCAGATCTCGTTGTACGTCCCCTGTTCCTAACTTGACACCATTCAGATAATACTCAGCCTTCCTATTCTTACCACCAAAGTGGATAACCTCACACTTATCCACATTAAACTGCATCTGCCATGCATCCGCCCACTCACACAACCTGTCCAAGTCATCCTGCAACCTCATAGCATCTTCCTCACAGTTCACACTGCCACCCAGCTTTGTATCATCTGCAAATTTGCTAATGGTACTTTTAATCCCTTCATCCAAGTCATTAATGGATACTCCTGCGTTTTGTGTCTACCTGCAGGGTGCACAGCCTTCTTGTTTGGAGTGCACTGGTAGAGTACTGTGTTAGTTCCACAATCCACTGTGGAACACATCCTATCCTGCACTGGATGATAGTGACTCCCTCCCTTGATTCAGCCTTGAAGGATGTCCCTTCCTGAAGCACTAGGTTCGGCTGGAGGTGGCTTCAAATCTCCGCCTAAGATGGAGCTTCACATCACAGCTCAGGGTCAGCACCCTCTCGGAAGCTACGGAAGAATTTCCATTCTTCCAATCTACCTTCATGTGGCTCTGCGCTTTTAAATTTTTTTCGCACTTTCTCTTTCGCAACAACACGATATTCTGCACCCTGTTTATTTTCTCCTTCGCACTGCCTGTCGTACTCATGTGTAACTTGATTTAATTGAATTTCACCTTATCGAGATGCACAAAATCACGAGGGGAATGGATCAGATAGACACATGAAGTCTTTTGCCCAGAGTAGGGGAATCGAGAACCACGGGACATATGTTTAAGGTGAGGGGAGAGCGGGGTGGGGGAAAGATTTAATAGGAATCTGAGGGGTGACATTTTCATACAAAGGGCGGTGGGTGTATGGAACAAGCTGCCGGAGGAGGCAGTTGAGGCAGGGACTATTGCAACGTTTAAGAAACATTTGAACAGGTACGATAGGACTGGTTTGGAGGGATATGGACCAAACCCAGGCAGGTGGGACTCGTGTCGCTGGGACATGTTGGGCGGTGTGGACTAGCTTGAATCGAATTGAATTGAATATTTTATTGTCGCTCATGACAAGTCACAGTGAAACTCTTTGCTTGCATACCCAAGAGTTGCAAATAATCGGCCGTAAAGGGCAATCACAAAATTACAAATCCCCCCCCTCCTCCCCCTCCCCCCCTTGCCAGGTCCCCCTTTGTCCTCCACCCTCACTCTCGGTGGTCCCCCCCATGCCGGGGGTCTCCATTATCCCTCCCCTCAGAGGAAGCTGGGCCGAAGGGCCTAATTCCACGCTGCAAAGTCTCTGTGACTCAACGGATCCAACAGGGAAAGCAACGTTTTTGTACGCTGCATCTCACAGTACACGTGTCAACAATTAACCAATAACGATACCAAATATTCTTGAGCAGAGTCCCCCACCCCCCCCCCCCCCCCCCCCCCCAGAGACCCCCTGCTTTATTTAACACTTTATTTAACACTTCCTGAACTCCATTTCACTTACACAAGGGAGAGCAACTGAAAGACAAAGTTCAACCCTTCAAATTAAATGACAGGAAATGGGCCGATAGAAAAACTTCTGGGGTCTCTGTATATCAGCGGTCAATACCCTCCCCCCCCCCCACCGCCCAGCCTGCCGCCGTTATTAATGACTGCTCAACACCTGCGCTCGGTCCGCGTTGGCCAATCTGATCTCCCGGTGGCTGAGCACTTCAACTCCCCCTCCCATTCCCAGTCTGACCTTTCTGTCATGGGCCTCCTCCAGTGCCATAGTGAGGCCCACCGGAAATTGGAGGAACAGCACCTCATATTTCGCCTGGGCAGCTTGCAGCCCAGCGGTATGAACATCGACTTCTCCAACTTTAGATAGTTCCTCTGTCCCTCTCTTCCCCTCCCCCTTCCCAGATCTCCCTCTATCTTCCTGTCTCCACCTATATCCTTCCTTTGTCCCGGCTCCCTGACATCAGTCTGAAGAAGGGTCTCGACCCGCAACGTCACCCATTCCTTCTCTCCCGAGATGCTGCCTGACCTGCTGAGTTACTCCAGCATTTTGTGAATAAACCCCGCCAGTCCGATCATTGCTGCCCTTCTCCAAGGCAACAAATGAGCCTCCCACCCTCAGAGACGATCGCAGATCATACCGTGCCCTCCCATGCCGTCAACTGACCACAGACCATCTACCTCACTGCCCCTCGCGCCATCGGCCAAACACTTAACTGCCTCTCACTTTGCCAGCTGCCCGTCCACCCAGGTCACTCAGACCGACGCAAGATGCTGGAGTAACTCAGCAGGACGCAGGCAGCATCCCTGGAGACACAGAGTCACAGAGTGATACAGTGTGGAAACAGACCCTTCGGCCCAACTTGCACACACCGGCCAACATGTCCCGGCTACACTAGTCCCACCTGCCTGCGTTTGGTCCGTATCCTTCCAAACTTGTCCTATCCATGTACATGTCTACCTGTTTCTTAAATGTTGGGATAGTCCCAGCCTCAACTACCTCCTCTGGCAGCTTGTTCCATTCACCCACCACCCTTTGTGTGAAAATGTTGCCCCTCAGATTTCTATTAAATCTTTTCCCCTTCACCTTAAACCTGTGTCCTCTGGTCCTCGATTCACCCACTCTGGGCAAGAGACTCTGTGCATCCAACCGATCTATTCCTCTGATGATCTAATACGCCTCTTGAAGATCACCCCTCATCATCCTGCACTCTGAGGAACAGAGTCCCAGCCTGCTCAACCTATTGCTCAGGCCCTCTAGCCCTGGCAACGTCCTCGGCGAGAAGGGGCCCTCAAGAGAAGGAATGGGCGACGTTTCGGGTCGAGACCCTTCTTCAGACCTCAGTTGGGAAGTGGAGCTTTACTCACCCAGTCAGAGAGTATTACATCACTCTCCTCACATGTGCCCAGTAAATGGTGGATATGTCAGGTGTGAGTCACTCACCACAGGCACCTCAAGCCTCTGTCGCACTCAGGTGATTTTTTTAGGCGACTACCGGCGACTGGGCTGTTGCCGCACGGTTGCCGGGGTGTCGCCTGTACGGTCGTGAGTCATCTCCAAAGAGTCGTGGCGTTTTCCTGGTCGCCGCTGGATTTTGAAATGTTAAAAAAAAATCGCCGACTGTTGGTTTGACGCCAATGGTCATAGCTTGACGTCTCCTGATGGGGGCGCTGTCGTAGGTTGTCGCCAGGTGACGTAGGTTGTCGCCGGTGCTGACTTTGGTGAATTCCATTGGCGACCGGCGACAGGCACCGGCGTCAAAACCGGAGGCCAAAATCACGTGAATAGTCTTCAGTTGTCGCCGACAGGGTCGTAGCTTGTCGTAGCTTGTCGCGGGTAGACGTAGGTTGACTTCAGTTGTCGTAGGTTGCCCCCTGCGTGGTCGTAGGTTGTCGGAGGCGCGATCGTGGGTGAACGTCCTAAGTCGCGACGATTGGGTCGCTGGTTGTCGGTAGCTTGCCGTAGCTTGACGTCGACTAGGTGGTAGGTTGTTGTAGCTTGTCGTAGACATTGTCGTGGGGGGGGTCCAGTCGCCATTTTTTTGGCGACCTGCTACAACTATGATAGTCGCCTAAGTGGGAAAGGCCCTTTCACTCTTGCGACCACTGTGTTTATGCTTCTGGTCCAGCTGAAGTGGTGATGCATTGAATCATAAATATAAGGCTTTAGAGACTTGCTTTTTGGAAATGGTCATGGCCATTTATCAGCTTGTGTCTGACTGGTGTCTAGTTCTTAGGTTTAGGTTTAGTTTATTTTAGTTTTAGAGATACAGCACAGAAACAGGCCCTTCGGCCCACCGAGCCCGCACCGCCCAGCGATCCCCGCACATTAACGCTGTCCTACGCACACTAGGGACAATTTTACATTTACACCAAGCCAATCAACCTACAAACCTGGTATTTATTCACAAAATGCTGGAGTAACTCAGCAGGTCAGGCAGCATCTCAGGAGAAAAGGAATGGGTGATGTTTCGGGTCGAGACACTTCTTCAGTCTGAAGAAGGGTCTCGACCCGAAACGTCACCCATTCCTTCTCTCCTGAGATGCTGCCTAACCTGCTGAGTTACTCCAGCATTTTGTGAATAAATACCTTTGATTTGTACCAGCATCTGCAGTTATTTTCTTACACAACCTACAAACCTGTACGTCTTTGGAATGTGGGAGGAAACCGAAGATCTTGAAGAAAATCCACGCGGTCACGGGGAGAACGTGCAAACTCCTTACAGACAGCACCAGTAGACATGAACGCAGGTCTCTGGCGCTGCAAGCGCTGTAAGGCAGCAACTCTACCGCTGCGCCACCGCGCCACCCTTAGTTTAGTTTAGTTTAGGTAAGTTTATTGTCACGGGGACAGTGAAAAACGTTTGTTGCGTGCTATCCGGGCCGCAGAAAGACAATACATGGTTACATTAGAGCCGTTTACAGTGCACAGATACATAATAAGGGAATAACACTTAGTACAAGGCAAAGCCAGCAAACTCCAAACAAGGATAGTCCGAGGGTCACCAATGAGGTAGATAGTAGTTCAGGACTGCTCTCTGGTTGTGGTGGGATGGTTCAGTTGCCCTGATAACAATTGATTATTGTCACATGTACTGAAGTACTGTGAAAAGCCTTGTTGTGCATGCTATCCAAATAGATCAGATATACAAATTTAAGTACAACAGATGGAGCTCAGGGGAAATGCGGAGTGCAGAATATAGTTCTCAGCATTGTGACACATTTTGCCGCATCAGTTTCATAGACAAAGTCCAATATCCTCAGTGGGGTAGAAGTGATTCAAACAGTACCCTAGCTAATCAATAGACAATAGACAATAGACAATAGGTGCAGGAGGAGGCCATTCGGCCCTTCGAACCAGCACCACCATTCAATGTGATCATGGCTGATCATTCTCAATCAGTACCCCGTTCCTGCCTTCTCCCCATACCCCCTGACTCCGCTATCCTTAAGAGTTCTATCTAGCTCTCTCTTGAATGCATAATCAAAGGACCATTCAGATGCCAGCGGAGGAGAAGAAACTGTTCTTGAGTCTGGTGGTGCACGCCGGGTGTTGCCAGGACCCAAGGGTCTGAGCTATATGGAGAGGTTGAGTAGGCTGGGACTCTATTCCTTGGAGCGCAGAAGGATGAGAAGTGATCTAATCAGGGGGCCTTATCAGATCTTGTGAGTGGTGATAAGGGGCTGATGGAGTAATTCTGTAATGGCCCAATTCTGCCTCCATCACTTATGACCTTATAGAGGTATCTCAAATCATGAGAGGAATAGAACAGGTGGATGCACAGAGTCTCCTGCCCAGAGTAGAGGAATTGCGGACCAGAGGACATCGGTTTAAGGTGAAGGGGAAAAGATTTAATACGAATCCGAGGGGTAACTTTTCACGCAAAGGGTGGTGGGTGTATGGAACAAGCTGCCAGAGGAGGTAGTTGAGGCAGGGACTATCCCAACATTTAAAAAAAAAGTTAGACAGGATTCATGGATAGGACAGGTTTGGAGGGATACAGACCAAACGCAAGCAGGTGACTATTGTGGATGGAACATGTTGGCCGGTGTGGTCACGTTGGGCCGAAGGGCCTATTTCCACGCTGTATCCCTCTATGACTCTATAACATCCCACCTCTGATGGAAGGAAGGCCGATGATGAAGCAATTAAAGATGGTTGGACCAGGAAAGTTCCCTGAGGAAGATCTGGAATCGGCACCTCCAACAACCTAAACATCTTCCTTTGTACGAGGTATAGACAATAGACAATAGACAATAGGTGCAAGAGGAGGCCATTCTGCCCTTCGAGCCAGCACCGCCATTCAATGTGATCATGGCTGATCATTCTCAATCAGTACCCCGTTCCTGCCTTCTCCTCATACCCCATGACTCCGCTATCCTTAAGAGCTCTATCCAGCTCTCTCTTGAATGCATTCAGAGAATTGGCCTCCACTGCCTTCTGAGGCAGAGAATTCCACAGATTCACAACTCTCTGACAGAAAAGGTTTTCCCTCATCTCAGTTCTAAATGACCTACCCCTTATTCTTAAACTGTGGCCCCTGGTTCTGGACTCCCCCAACATTGGGAACATGTTTCCTGCCTCTAACGTGTCCAACCCCTTAATAATCTTATACGTTTCGATAAGATCTCCTCTCATCCTTCTAAATTCCAGTGTATACAAGCCTAATATAATTCCAGTTAATGCAGCAGTGTCCCCTATGGGTCCATAGGCTTCAGTTTGACCAGGGTGGCTTGATGTCAAACCCTGTCAAGTGCTGCCTTGCTGTCTGGGGCAGTCTCTCTCCTCCCTCCCCTGGAATCCGGCCCTTTGGTCTGAGATCTGGTGCTGAGCGGTCCTGGTGAATCCCAGACTGAGCATTAGTGAACAGGTTACTATTGAGCTCTCCTAATGGTTGCCCTGGAACACGATTGCCCTGAAGGCTTGCGTGCCGGTACACCGAGTAATTAGGGAAGGCAACGGCATGTTCTTGTTCACTGCTCTGGGGCGGGGAGTGCATGTTGCAACTCTACAGGGTATTGTTGAGACCACACCTGGAGCGCAACCCACTGTGTTCATCTCTTTCTTTGAGAAAGGGTGTTAATGCATTTTAGTTTAGAGGTACAGCGCAGAAACAGGCTCTTCGGCCCACCGGGTCCGCGACCACCAGCGATCCCCGCACATTAACACTATCCTACACCCACTAGGGACAATTTTTTACATTTGCCCAGCCAATTAACCTACAAACCTGCACGTCTTTGGAGTGTGGGAGGAAACCGAAGATCTCGGAGAAAACCCACGCAGGTCACGGGGAGAACGTACAAACTCGGTACAGACAGCGCCCGTAGTCGGGATCGAACCCGGGTCTCCGGCGTTGCATTCGCTGTAAGGCAGCAACTCTACTGCTGCGCCACCGTGCCGCCCGTTGAAGCCAGAGCAGAGAAGGCTCACTCAACCGATGCCTGGAATGCGTGAGTTACCACACGAGAAAAGGGCAGACAGTCTGGGCCTGCCCCACTGACGTTTAGAAGAACGAGAGGGAATTTGGTTGAAAGGTTAGAGATCTCAAGGGTGGATGTGGGGAGGATATTTCCTCTTGTGGGACAATCAGAACAAGGATTCTCAAGGCCAGTGAAAGCAGAGTCTTCTGAATATTTTTAAGGCATCAAGCATCTTGATAAATAAGACATCAGACCATAAGACCGTGAGACATATGAGCAGAATTAGACCATTCGTTCGGCCCATCGCATCTGGTCCGCCATTCAATCATGGCTGATCTAGTTTTCCTTCTCCGCCCCATTCTCCTGCCTTCACCCTGTAACATTTGACACCCTTATGAATCAAGAACCTATTAATGTCCGTTTTAAAAAGCATAACAGGCACATTCAGCACCAGAGACCCGGGTTCAATCTTGGCTAAGGGCGCTGTCTGTGTGGGGTGTTTGTACGTTCTCCCCGTGACCTGCGTGGGTTTTCTCCAAGAACTTTGGTTTTCACTCACACTCCAAAGACGTACAGGGTTGTAGGTTAATTGGCTTGGTGTATGTGTAAAAATGGTCCCTAATGTGTGTAGGATAGTGTTAGTGTGACAATAGACAATAAACAATAGACAATAGACAATAGGTGCAGGAGTAGGCCATTCAGCCCTTCGAGCCAGCACCGCCATTCAATGCGATCATGGCTGATCACTCTCAATCAGTACCCCGCGCCTGCCTTCTCCCCATACCCCCTCACTCCGCTATCCTTAAGAGGTCTATCCAGCTCTCTCTTGAAAGCATCCAACGAACTGGCCTCCACTGCCTTCTGAGGCAGAGAATTCCACACCTTCACCACTCTCTGACTGTGCGGGGATCGCTGGTCGGTGCAGACTCGGTGGGCCGAAGGGCCTGTTTCCGGCTTTAACTCTAAACTAAACTAAACTAAACTAAACTAATGTCTAGACTAATGTCTGGACTAGGGCCATAGAGTCATAGAAATAATGGGGTGAAAGAGTACAATCAATTCAGCCATAACCTTATTAAATGCTTGAGTAGATTTGAGGCACTGAATGGCCGACTCATGCTAACTAATTAGAAAGTCTTATTGAACATAACCACCTTTTCACCGGTTAACCTGAAATGTCTCCAATTTCCTGATCTCGTGGGTGGCCAGACTTGCAGGTAACAATACACTACTTATACCATCACACAAAGTGAATGCATTTTCTATACACACCTGCAATGTGGTAGCCACTTAGTCACTAGGGACATGCGTACTTCAAACAACAAAGGCCAACACCTTTCGACAATCACGAAATAGGGCCAGGCCTTCTTACGTTACCAGAATCCATGGTTCTCTTTTACAACCAGGCTCCGCCTCTAAACTGGTTCGGACTCTTGTGTAAACGTCGGCACCCAGTGTACGAGTCAGCAACCTGTATCAAGGGTCAAGCGGCCTCTGGGGAAAGGAGGCCGCAGAGAAGCTGCCAGGCTGCGGGAAGTCATAGAGTGATATGGTGTGGAAACAGGCCCTTCGGCCCAACTTGCCCACACCGGCCTACATGGCCCAGCTACACTAGTCCCACCTGCCTGCGTTTGGCCCATATCCCTCCAAACCTTTCAATAGACAATAGGTGCAGGAGTAGGCCATTCGGCCCTTCGAGCCAGCACCGCCATTCAATGTGATCATGGCTGATCATTCTCAATCAGTACCCCGTTCCTGCCTTCTCCCCATACCCCCTGACTCCGCTATCCTTAAGAGCTCTATCTAGCTCTCTCTTGAATGCATTCAGAGAATTGGCCTCCACTGCCTTCTGAGGCAGAGAATTCCACAGATTCACAACTCTCTGACTGAAAACATTTTTCCTCATCTCCGTTCTAAATGGCCTACCCCTTATTCTTAAACCGTGGGCCCTTGTTCTGGACTCCCCCAACATTGGGAACATGTTTCCTGCCTCTAACGTGTCCAACCCCTTAATAATCTTATACGTTTCGATAAGATCTCCTCTCATCCTTCTAAATTCCAGTGTATACAAGCCTAAATTCCAGTGCCCTATCCATCTACCTGTCTGTTTCTTAAACGTTGGGTTAGTCCCTGCCTCAACTACCTCCTCTGGCAGCTTGTTCCATACACCCACCACACTTTGTGTGAAAAATCTCCCCCCCCCCCCCCCCCCCACCCCCCCTCACCTTAAACCTATGCCCTCTAGTTCTCGACTCCCCTACTCTAGACAAGAGACTCTGTGCATCTACCCGATTTATTTCTCTCATGATTTTATACACCTCTATAAGTTCACCCCTCATCCTCCTGCGCTCCAAGGACTAGACACCCAGCTTACTCAACCTCTGCCTCTCGCTCAGACCCTCGAGACCCCTGCTCTAACTTCAAGTAACCCTTGCATTCCCTCTTTCCCTATCCCCCCCCCCCCCCCCCCCGGCTAGTCGTGCCAGCTTCAAAGTCGTCTGGTTGAGTTTCATTGTCTGTACTCGTTCTCACCCAGCCTACAGCCAACAATGGCCTGTTTTCTTTATCATCGTTACTTTTCATTCAGTTGTTCTGTATCTCTCCACTTCACCGGTCTATATCTCTCCTCTCCTTCTCCCCTGGACTCTCAGTCTGAAGAAGGGTCTCGGCCCAAGACGTCACCTGTTCCTTTCCTCCAGAGATGCTTCCTGGCCCGCTGAGTTACTCCAGCTTTTTGTGTCCACCTTCTCCGTCTCCTAGAACTGTGAGCCATCCCACCACCAGTCACTGGAGCCGGTGTGCAGGGCTGGAATGGGAGGGAATCTCACATTCACTGCCAGGACATGCACGTCGCCAACAATGGCTGTCAATTCAACAGAGCACAAAGGGGTGGCCAACTGCATTGCTGGTTCTGGAATCAGGTTTTTTAAAGGGTGGTTTGGGTGGGATAGGTTGCTCAGGAGCCCTTTACGTCAGCATAGAAGCTTTGTGATCCTGTGTGGGAAGGAACTGCAGATGTCAAGTCAATTTGTCACATACGCATAAATGTGCAGTGAAATGAAAGATTACCCACTGGTTTAAACCGTGATCATTCCTGATGGCAGTCTCCACGGAGTGAGGGGATTTCAACAAATTAGATCCAGACTGATTTATTTATTTTAATTTTATTTATTTAGTTTATTTGTTATGCCGCTCCTTACAGAACATGCAACGAATGGGACGAAATTGAGTGCCTCGTAGTGCAATACGAATGCAAAACATATAGGCAGGGGCTGCCAGGGCAGTACAATACCATACAGTACAATACAATTAGACAGTGCAATACAGTACAATACATATAGACAGGGGATTAAAGCATGTCAACAGTCCCAACCCAAATCGTCACCCATCCTTTTCCTCCAGAGATGTTGCCTGACCCGCAGAGTTACTCCAGCACTTTGTGTCTATCTACAAGGGGAACCATTTAAAGCAGATGTGAGTGGCACGTATTTTTACACAGGGCGGCAAAGGGCGCAGTTGGTAGAGCTGCTGCCTCACAGCGCCAGAGACCCCGGTTGGATCCTGGCCTCGCGTACTGCCTGTGTGGAGTTTGCATGCTATCCCTGTGACTGCGTGGGTTCACTCCAGATGCTCCCATTTCTTCCCATGTGGGTTTATAGATTGATTGGCCACTGTAAATTGCCCCTAAATGTGTAGAGAGTGGAGAATGAATGAATGAATGAATGAATGAATGAATGAATGAATGAATGAATGAATGAATGAATGAATGAATGAATATAACTTTATTGTCATTCAAAACTATACACCAAATGAGTGCACATTTGAACGAAATTCCATTGCGTCTTGATCACAATGGAACAGCAAATAATAAAAATTGATGAAAAAATAAATAAATAACTCGCACATAAAAATAATGGCGGCAGATTATTGTGAATTCAAGAGTCTGATGGCTCGGGGGAAAAAGCTATTGCAGAACCTGGCTGTTCTGCTCCGTGTGCTGCAGTACCTTTGACCCAGAGGGCAGTAGGGTGAATAGTCCATGATGGAGATGGGTGTGGTTTTTGATAATGTTGTTGGCCTTGGTCAAGCAGTGTTTGTCACGTCAAGTCAAGTTTATTTGTCACATACATATACAAGATGTGCAGTGAAATGAAAGTGGCCACGCCTGCGGATTGTGCTAAACTACAAAACAGAATAGAATTATTTTTTTTTAAACAAAAATTAATTAACACAGTAAATTAAATTAGTCCCTGGTGATATGAGAGTTAACAGTCCTGATGGCCTGTGGGAAGAAACTCCGTCTCATCCTCTGTGTTTTCACAGCGTGACAGCGGAGGCGTTTGCCTGACCGTAGCAGCTGGAACAGTCCATTACTGGGGTGGTAGGGGTCCCCCATAATCTTGCTTGCTCTGGATCTGCACCTCCTGATGTATAGGTCCTGCAGGGGGGCGAGTGTAGTTCCCATGGTGCGTTCTGCCGAACGCACTACTCTCCGCAGGGCCTTCCTGTCCTGGGCAGAGCTGTTCCCAAACCAGATTGAGATGTTCCCGGACAAGATGCTCTCTACAGCCCCAGAGTAGAAGCAATGAAGGATCTTCAGAGACACTCTGAATTTCCTCAGCTGTCTGAGGCGGTAAAGGCGCTGCCTTGCCTTACTCACCAGTGCGGCAATGTTTGTTGCCCTTGTCAGATCCTCTGTGATGTTTGTGTGCAATGTCCTGGATGGAAGGAAGTGAAGTGCCGATGATTCTCTCAGCTGTCCTCACCACTCTCCGCACGGGCTTCCAGTCTGAGGCTTTGCAGTCCCCAGACCAGACAGAGATGCAGCTGGTCAGTCTGCTCTCCATTGTGCCTCTGTAGAAAGTGGTGAGGATGGGATGGGGGAGGTGTGCTCCTCTCATCCGACGCAGAAAGTGCAACCGCTGCTGGGCTCTCTTGACTGGAGACACAGTGTTTAAGGACCAGGTCAGGCTGTCTGTGTTCTGCACCCCCAGGAACTTAGTGCTACTGACCAACTCCACCACGGTTTCACTGATGTGATGAGAAGAAAGTGGAAGAACATAGAATTAGTATGAGGGGGATGATGGATGGTTGGCGTGGAGAAGTTGGGCCAAAGGGGCTGTCTCCATGTTATATCTCTAAACTAAAAACTGAACGCAGAAGGTGCCGGGTGCCTGGAACGTGCTGCCAGGAGTGGCGGCTGAAGCAGACACAACAGTGGCATTTAAGAGGCGTTTAAATAGGCACATGGATATGTCGGACATGGTGGCATACGGATCAGGTGCAGGCAGAGGGGCTTAGTGTAGCTTGACCTCATGTTCGGCACAGAGACGAGGTGGGCCAAAGGGTCATCCCATCAGACAAAAGCAACGAAGGATGAGAGGGGATCTTATCGAAACGTATAAGATTATTAAGGGGTTGGACACGTTAGAGGCAGGAAACATGTTCCCGATGTTGGGGGAGTCCAGAACCAGGGGCCACAGTTTAAGAATAAGGGGTAGGCCATTTAGAACGGAGATGAGGAAAACCTTTTTCAGTCAGAGAGTTGTAAATCTGTGGGATTCTCTGCCTCAGAAGGCAGTGGAGGCCAGTTCTCTGAATGCATTCAAGAGAGAGCTGGATAGAGCTCTTAAGGATAGCGGAGTCAGGGGGTATGGGGAGAAGGCAGGAACGGGGTACTGATTGAGAATAATCAGCCATGATCACATTGAATGGCGGTGCTGGCTCGATGGGCCGAATGGCCTCCTCCTGCACCTATTGTCTATTGTCTATAAAAGGTACAGAAATGTGAAAACGCACACCTCCAGATTCAGGGACAGTTTCTTCCCAGCTGTTATCAGGCAACTGAATCATCCCACCACAACCAGAGAGCAGTGCTGAACTACTATCTGCCTCATTGGTGACCCTCGGACTATCCTTGCTCGGACTTTGCTGGCTTTACCTTGCACTAAACGCTATTCCCTTATCATGTATCTGTACACTGTAAATGGCTCGATTGTAATCATGTATTGTCTTTCTGCTGACTGGTTAGCACGCAACAAAAGCTTTTCACTGTACCTCGGTACACGTGACAATAAACTAAACTGAACTGAACTGAACTGAACAGAACTGAACTGTCCATGTGCTGTAATGTTTCCATGTTCCGTGTTCCATGAGAGTTGGGGCAATCCATTTAAGGTGGAGAGGAGGTGAATTTTAGTTCTGTGAGGGCCATGATACTTTGGAACACTCCTCCTCAAGGGCCATTGTAAGCGGGTCTTTGAATATTTGAAAGCCTGAAGTAAACAGCTTCTGGATAAGCCACGTGGGTGAAGGGTTAGTGGGGTAGGTGGAAATGTGGAGTCGAGTTACAAGCAGAACAGCCACGGTATCACAAAATGCTGCAGTAACTCAGCGGCTCAGGCAGCATCTCTGGAGAGAAGGAATGGGTGACGTTTCGGGTCTCGACATTTCGGGTCACAGTTTAAGGATAAGGGGGAAGTCTTTTAGGACCGAGATGAGAACGTTTTTTTTCACACAGAGAGTGGTGAATCTGTGGAATTCTCTGCCACAGAGATTAGTTGAGGCCAGTTCATTTGCTATATTTAAGAGGGAGTTAGATGTGGCCCTTGTGGCTAAAGGGATCAGGGGGTATGGAGAGAAGGCAGGTACAGGTTACTGAGTTGGATGATCAGCCATGATCATATTGAATGGCGGTGCAGGCTCGAAGGGCCGAATGGCCTACTCCTGCACCTATTTTCTATGTTTCTATGTTACTCCAGCATTTTATGATACCTTCGATTTGTACCAGCATCTGCAGTTATTTTCCTACACAGCAGATCAGCCATGATCTTCTGGAATGGTGGGGTGGGTTTGAGGGGCTGCAGGGCCCTTTCCTGCTTGTACTTATTGAATAGACTGTACTTACATTCCCCACCTGCTGTGTGAGGACCTGGCTCCATCGCTCAGTGACCCCGACCTCTGGTGCCAAACCCAGTAACTTCACTACATTCCCGCTCCCATACACGCAGCGGTCGAGCTGCTGCCTCACAGCGCCGGAGATCCGGGTTCCATCCCGACTAGGGTTGCTGTCCGTACGGAGTTTGCACGTTCTCCCCGTGACCTGCGTGGGTTTTCTCCGAGATCTTCGGTTTCCTCCCACACTCCAAAGACGTCCAGGTCTGTAGGTTAATTGGCTTGGTATAAATGTAAAAATTGTCCCTAGTGTGTGTGTGTGTGTAGAATAGTGTTAATGTGTGGGGATCGCTGGTCAGCATGGACTCAGTGGGCCGAAGGGCCTGTTTCCGTGCTGTATCTCTAAACGAAAAAACGAAAGGCACACTTTAAATAAGCTCCGATGGGCTGCTTCTTCTCAGCTGTGTCTTGACAGTGGACGTGTGCAACTTTTGCCGATTAAAATCCATCTGCAGTTCCCATGAATGATTGCAGGCAGGGTGCTTGGGAGGAGGGGGAGGGGTGCAACTCGTCACGGCCGATGGAAGAGAGCCAGGGCCTGAAATAATCTCATCGCAGATGCACGCATGGAATGAGGCTGCAGATGAATGAGCAGACCTCTACTGGGTTCCAGCAAGCACGTGCTTGCCAAAGGCCGTGCGACTGGAGATTCCTTTGCACACTCCCGTCCCCACTCAACCCTTCCCTGGAGGCCTGGGAATCCTCAACTCAAAAAAGGGCTCTCGGTTCAAATCTCAAACGTCACAAAACCTGGAGAACTTTTGAAAACGTGAGTCGAGTCAATTTTATTTGTATGGCACATTTAAACACAACCCACGTTGACCAAAGTGCTGTACATCAGTTCAGGTACTAATAAACGAACAACTATATGGCACACAAACATAACAGCACATACATAAACAGTTCACAGCGCCCCCTCAGAGGGCCTCAAACGCTAGGGAGTAGAAATAAGTTTTGAGCCTGGACTTAAAGGAGTCGATGGAGGGGGCAGTTCTGATGGGGAGAGGGATGCTGTTCCACAGTCAAGGAGCTGCAACTGCAAAAGCGCGGTCACCCCTGAGCTTAAGCCTGGACCGCGTGAGTAGAAAGTGGCTCAAGGAGCCTGAAGGAGCAGGCCCAGGAGGGAGAGGGGTCCCGACCCGAAACATCTCCCACCCTTTTTCTCCAGGGATGCCGCCTGACCCACTCCAGCACTTTGTGTCTGTTGAGCAGTCGGCCTCCTTTACAGCTCCTGTCGGTGATGGATGGTGGAGATCTCGTTGGGATTACTCACCAGTCGTGGCTGGGCCCTGACCTTGACCATCAGGTGAGGGGTGGCCATGGTCCCGTTTAGTCACAGGTCACCGAGGGCAGCCACGATGCTGAGCTCTGGAGGCAAGGCAGGGAGAGAGGGAGCGGGGAACAGTGAGCTGGGGAAGGCTGCCACAGAGGTCAGAGGTGTGGGGGGGGGGGGTGGGGGGTTGGGGGAGGGGGGGAGGTCAAGGGAGTGGAGTTCAGGTGAAGGTAGATAAAGGCCACGGTCACAGCGATTCATCCCAGAGACTGGGGTCAGTGGGTAAACCCAGTGGGGTGGGGGGGGGGGGGGTAAACCCAGTGGGGTGGGGGGGGGGTAAACCCAGTGGGGTGAGTGAGTCAACCCAGTGGGGTGGGGGGGTAAACCCAGTGGGGTGGGGGGGTAAACCCAGTGGGGTGGGTGGGTAAACCCAGTGGAGTGGGGGGTAAACCTAGTGGGGTGGGGGGGGGGGTAAACCCAGTGGGGTGGGGGGGGTAAACCCAGTGGGGTCAGTGGATAAACCCAGTGGGGTGGGTGGGTAAACCCAGTGGGGTGGGGGGGTAAACCCAGTGGGGTGGGGGGGGTAAACCCAGTGGGGTGGGTGGGTACACCCAGTGGGGTCAGTGAGTAAACCCAGTGGAGTGGGGGGTAAACCCAGTGGGGTGGGGGGGTAAACCCAGTGGGGTGGGGGGAGGCTGCCACAGAGGTCAGAGGTGTGGGGGGGGGGGTGGGGGGTTGGGGGAGGGGGGGAGGTCAAGGGAGTGGAGTTCAGGTGAAGGTAGATAAAGGCCACGGTCACAGCGATTCATCCCAGAGACTGGGGTCAGTGGGTAAACCCAGTGGGGTGGGGGGGGGGGGGGGTAAACCCAGTGGGGTGGGGGGGGGGGTAAACCCAGTGGGGTGAGTGAGTCAACCCAGTGGGGTGGGGGGGTAAACCCAGTGGGGTGGGGGGGTAAACCCAGTGGGGTGGGTGGGTAAACCCAGTGGAGTGGGGGGTAAACCTAGTGGGGTGGGGGGGGGGTAAACCCAGTGGGGTGGGGGGGGTAAACCCAGTGGGGTCAGTGGATAAACCCAGTGGGGTGGGTGGGTAAACCCAGTGGGGTGGGGGGGTAAACCCAGTGGGGTGGGGGGGGGTAAACCCAGTGGGGTGGGTGGGTACACCCAGTGGGGTCAGTGAGTAAACCCAGTGGAGTGGGGGGTAAACCCAGTGGGGTGGGGGGGTAAACCCAGTGGGGTGTGTGGGTAAACCCAGTGGGGTGGGGGTGTAAACCCAGTGGGGTGGGTGGGTAAACCCAGTGGGGTGGGTGGGTAAACCCAGTGGGGTGGGTGGGTAAACCCAGTGGGGTGGGGGGGTAAACCCAGTGGGGTGGCGGGTTAAAGGGTGACCTCCGTGACTGGAAACCTTCTTCAAATATTTGGTCGCCCCCCCCAATATCTCCTTACGATGCTTGGCTTTAAGCCCGTGATACGGTCCAGTGTGAGTTGTCTTTAGACATTACATGAATGGAAAGGGATGTAAATAGACACAAAGTGCTGGAGTAACTCAGCGGGACAGGCGGCGTCTCCGGAGAGAAGGAATGGGCGACGTTTCGGGTCGAGACCCTTCCTTCAGACTTCTCACCAGAGAAGCTGCCTGAGCCGCTGTGTTACACCAGCATTTTGTGTCTACCTTCGATTTAAAACAGCGTCCGCAGGCTGTTTTCCCACGCGTGTGGACGTGACGTGCTGGTGTTGGACCGCAGTGCAGGCTGTGTGCGTGTGGACGTGACGTGCTGGTGTGGGACCGCAGTGCAGGCCGCACTGGCAGTGTGTGTGTGTGGACGTGACGTGCTGGTGTGGGACCGCAGTGCAGGCCACACTAGCAGTGGCTGTGTGTGTGTGTGGACGTGACGTGCTGGTGTGGGACCGCAGTGCAGGCTGTGTGCGTGTGGACGTGACGTGCTGGTGTGGGACCGCAGTGCAGGCCACACTAGCAGTGGCTGTGTGTGTGTGTGGAGCGCCCTGACACAGCCTGGCGAGGGCATTTTCTTTAAGCTCTCAACAGGACCAAAATGGCCGAGGATGAGTCGATGCTGGAGTCCTGCAGCTTCAGATGGGATGGGTCTAATAGTATCGCCGGGGTTCATGTCTGAGGCCTGTGCTCAGCTGCTGAAATAATGTAAATATCCCGGCAGGAATGTTAACACAGATTCAATTATAGCTTGGCCAATAAATGACAATTATCTATCTCATGCACTCCGACATAATTAAAAGGCAAGCAGTCACTGTGTGCATTGTTAATGGTGGCTTGTAGCCAGCGCTCAGTTAGTTATGAAGGTCTTTAATTTACAGCTGTAGATAATGGAGACTTTATTCAATCTTGGACATCTCGCCGCTTCTGGATTTAACAGCGGCCTCATACAAGACCGAGGAGAGAGAGAGGGGGGAGGAGCGGGTTAGCGAGAGAGAGCGATGTGTGTGCGTGAAGGAGAATGAATGGGCAAGGAAGTGTGAGTGTGAGTGAGTGTGAACAAGTGTGTGAGAATGGGAGTGTGATTGTGAATGTGTGGGTGAGCGTGAGTTCACAAGTTCACAAGTTATAGGAGTAGAATTAGGCCATTCAGCCCATCGAGTCCACTCCGCCATTCAATCGTGGCTGATCTCTGCCTCCTAATCCCATTTTCCTGCCTTCTCCCCCCATAACCCTTGACACACGTTCCAATCAAGAATTTGTCTGTCTCTGCCTTAAAATTATCCACTGTCTTGGCCTCCACAGCCCTCTGTGGCAATGAGTTCCACAGATTCACCACCCGCTGACTAAAGAATATGAATGTGAGCTTGAGCATGTATGAGTGTGCAATTGAGTGTGCGTTAGCCCATATCAATGAATGAGGCATGTGAATATATAGATTTGTGTGTGGGTTTATGTGAGTGTGGATGTGAAAGTGTGTGTATAGTGGTGTGTGAAAGTGTGAGTGTGGTGGTGTGTGATTGTGTGTGTGTAGTGGTGTGTGAAAGTGTGCGAGTGTAGTGGTGTGTGATTGTGTGTGAGCGTGGTGGTGAGTGTGTGTGTGTGCATATGGATGAGTATGTTGTGTGGATGTTTGACTATATGTGTACATGTGTGTGTGCTTGGGTGTGTGGGTGAATATGTGTGTGAGTGTGTATGTGTGTTTGAGAGTGGGAGAATGAGTGTGGGTGTGTATGTGTGAGGTGAGTGAATGGGTGGTGAATGTATAGGTGTGTGTGTGTGTGTGTGTGTGTGTGTGTGTGTGTGTGTGTGTGTGTGTGTGTGTGTGTGTGTGTGTGTGTGTGTGTGTGTGTGTGTGTGTGTGTGTGTGTGTGTGTGTGTGTGTGTACGTGCGTGTGAGTGTGGATGTATATGTGGGCGTGGTGATCACATAGTATTGGAGTGTTTATCTCAGGAGTGCAGGGCAGGACCAGGGACTAGATTGAGAACATGAGAGTGGAGCTATGGGGCAAGAGAGTGGAATGGATGGAAAGATTACAGAGGAGCTGCCTGGAAATGGACCCGTTCACTATTAACTTGTGGCTCACCTCAGTGTGGCTGCCGTTTGCCCGGTCCAGCCTGTGCATCTAGTGACATTATCCGGTGCACTGAGGGCTCGTCTGCAATTACTGATGAACTGGTCTGGTGAAGGTGTGACCTCTCTCCTGCGGTTCCCCTCTCAGTAAAACGAGAAGGGCAAACATCACGGCTAGCAACAAGGAGAAGCAAACCAAAGGTCCTCACACACACCTTACACGGCCCACTAACTGCCTCTCTGCCCCACCTCTGTCCATCAGCAGCACTGCTGGAGATCACAGAGTCCCCATGGAGTGCACCTCAGCGCAATCAAGTCAAGTCAAGTTTATGTGTCACATACACATACACGATGTGCAGTGAAATGAAAGTGGCAATGCCTGCGGATTGTGCACAAAAAAGAATTACAGTTACAGCATATAAATAAAGTTAATAAGTTACTATAGTGTAGACAAAAATGTAGTCCCTGGAGTTATAAAAGTTGACAGTCCTGATGGCCTGTGGGAAGAAATTCCGTCTCATCCTCTCCGTTTTCACAGCGTGACAACGGAGACGTTTGCCTGATCGTAGCAGTTGGAACAGTCCGTTGCTGGGGTGGCAGGGGTCCCTCATGATCTTGCTTGCTCTGGATCTGCACCTCCTGATGTATAGGTCCTGCAGGGGACGAGTGTAGTTCCCATGGTGCCAAGATCAGCGGTTTCTTAAAGGCGCCTAGGGATCACGGCACGGTGGCGCAGCGGTAGAGTTGCTGCCTTACAGCGCCAGAGACCCAGGTTCAATCCTGACCACAGGTAGACACAAAATGGTGGAGTAACTCAGCGGGACAGGCAGCATCTCTGGAGAGAAGGAATGGGCGACATTTCAGTTCACAGATGCTGTTTGTATGTTTCCATTGACTCCATTTACACCTCACGCTGCCCCGGCAAGGCCAGCAGCACAATCAAGGACGAGTCGCACCCTGGCCACTCCCCCTTCTCCCCTCTCCCATCGGGCTAAAGATATAGAAGTGTGAAAACGCACACCAGCAGATTCAGGGACAGTTTCTTCCCAGCTGTTATCAGGCAACTAAATCATCCTACCACAACCAGAGAGCAGTGCTGAACTACTATCTACCTCTTTGGTGACCCTCGGAGTATCCTTGATCAGACTCTGCTGGCTTTACCTTGCACTAAATGGTATTCCCTTATCATGTATCTATACACTGTAAATGGCTCGAATGTAATCATGATTTGTCTTTCCGCTGACTGGTTAGCACGCAACAAAAGCTTCTCACTGTACCTCGGTACACGTGACAATAAACTAAATTGACGAACAATTTAAAATATCAAACTCTGCAGGAAAGGTGTCCAAATCACCAAAATCATGCCCCCGTAACTCATAAGGCACGGTGGCGCAGCGGTAGAGTTGCTGCCTTACAGCGAATGCAGCGCCGGAGACTCAGGTTCGATCCTGACTACGGGTGCCGTCTGTACGGAGTTTGTACGTTCTCCCCGTGACCTGCGTGGGTTTTCTCCGAGATCTTCGGTTTCCTCCCACACTCCAAAGACGTACAGGTTTGTAGGTTAATTGACGGGGTAAATGTAAAAATTGTCCCTAGTGCATGTAGGATAGTGTTAGTGTGTGGGGATCGCTGGGCGGCACGGACCCGGTGGGCCGAAGGACCTGTTTCCGCGCTGTATCTCTAAATCTAAAATCTAAAAATAAGCCTTTGTTTCCGGAGCGGGGCATTGAGGAAGCACGGCCCATATTTGTCTGCAGGAGTGTGCAGCTATTTCCTGCCCAGGAGGCCATTTAGGGCATCAGAACACACCCCAAGAACATCGGACAAGTGGAAAGCTAAGTTAATATTAGCAGCACCTTTGCCGTCTGTGGGAGGCGGTTTCCTGTCTGACGTAAGAAAAGGCGGTGAATCCGAACCGTACATCAACAACTGCAAACAGCAACAAGCCCTGAGATAGCATCTCATAGAAACATAGAAAATAGGTGGAGGAGTAGGCCATTCGGCCCTTCGAGCCTGCACCGCCATTCAATATGATCATGGCTGATCATCCAACTCAGTATCCCGTACCTGCCTTCTCTCCATACCCCCTGATCCCTTTAGCCACAAGGGCCACATCTAACTCCCTCTTTAATATAGCCAATGAACTGGCCTCAACTACCCTCTGTGGCAGAGAATTCCACAGATTCACCACTCTCTGTGTGAAAAGAAACTTTCTCATCTCGGTCCTAAAAGACTTCCCCCTTATCCTTAAACTGTGACCCCTCGCACACAGGGAAAACTCCTGAGGTGTTTCACGGGAGTGGTGCTAAATTAAGCTTGACACCTCTACAGGTGGCGATCTGAGGCCAGATGACAAGGAGGTGAGAGGCAAAGATACTAGAGGAGCAAGATAGACCACTCGACCCTAACAACCGTAGTACGTCATGGCGTCATTTTAGTAGGCAGAAACGTGCAGAAACATTTAAAAAGAAAGATAACAAAAATCTGTGAATTGATAGATGAGATATATTCTGCATTTTAATGGTATCATCACACATACTGTTCCCCCCAAACACTGATTACACTGCGAGAAGCATAACGGACGGTGGGTTTTGCCTACTAAAATGGCTCCTTTGCGTACTACACTTCAGTATGGGCGATTTCAACGGAGAGGGTTGGTGGGTGTCAAACTGTGCCATATAGGAGCTGGAAGAGGTGGCACGGTGGCGCAACGGGAAAGTTGCTGCCTTACAGCGCCAGAGACCTGGGTTCGATCCTGACTGCGGGTACGATGGAGTTTGTACGTTCTCCCCGTGACCCGCGTGGGTTTTCTCCGGGTGCTCCGGTTTCATCCCACACTCCAAAGACATGCAGGTTTGTAGGTTAATTGGTTTTGATAAAATTATAACTTGTCCCAACCCAAGTGTGTGTATGGTCGTGCTAGTGTTCGGGGATCGCTGGTTGCTGTGGACTCAGTGGGCCAAAGGGCCTTTTTCCGCACTATATCTCTAAGCTAAAACTAAACTAAAAGAGGACGGGAGGCAGAGAGGCTAAGGGAGGGAATTCCAGAGGTCCAGTCCTTGGCACTGCCAATCATGATGGTGATAGAAGTCGGAGAATTCAGTCAGAGGGTCAAACAGCACAGACGTAGCCCACCACATCCTTGCTAACCATCAACCACCGATCCTACCCTAATCCCACACTCATCCCAGCTGATTCTCCTCACATTCCCATCAGGTCCTACAGCTCCCCTGCACACAAGGAACAACTTATAGAAGCCAATTACCCTGACAGACTTAGGGATGTGAGAGGAAAGCGGAGCACCCAGAGGAAACTCATATTCACAAGTTCACAAGTTATAGGAGTAGGATTAGGCCATTCGGCCCATCGAGTCCAATTCAACCATGGCTGATCACTGCCTCCTAATCCCCATTCTCCTGCCTTCTCCCCATTACCCTTGACATTGCTCCTGCAACATATTGTTACGGCAGCAATGAGAACACTCCACATACATCACACCCAAAGTCTGAATCAAAACCGGGTCGCTTAGCTGCCCTGTGACTTGGCCTCCACAGCCTTCTGCGGCAAAGAATTCCACAGATTCTCCACCCTCTGACTGAAGAAATCCCTCCTCTTCTCCTTCCTAAAGGAACGTCCTTTAATTCTGAGGCTGTGACCTCCGGTCCTAGACTCTCCCACTAGTGGAAACATCCTCTCCACATCCACTCTATCCAGGCCTTTCAATATTCGGTACGTTTCAAATGAGGTGCCCCCCTCGTCCTTCTGAACTCCAGCGAGTGCAGGCCCATGCCGACAAACGCTCATCATATGTTAACCCACTCATCCCTGGAGTGGTTCAGCAGGTCACGGAATGCCAGTGGAAGCTGTTTGTCGCTTGGCACCGCACCACCCAGCCCCTCCCACCCCACCCCTCCAACCCCCTCCCCACCTTCCTTGAGAGAGGGTGTGTGGGAGATCAGATGGGGAATGATTGAACCCCTCCTGACTCTTCACCTGAGATGTCAGGTCATTCAATGTTCTGGGACAGGTACACCGAGCAAAAATTTCAAGCTCAGGGTTTAAGGTAATGAAATGAAACAGGGGAGGAATGTGAAAGGGCAGGGGGCGATTAAAACATCAAAGGCAGCGAATTATAAAACCCACCTTATTGTTATTTTTATTGCTGCTCAATCAAGCAACTGGCAAGAGTCAAGCAAATTACTTGCGGTGAGCCTTTGTGAATCAGTCCAGTAAAACAACCTTTGATATGAATATTGCTGTGTCACCTCGTATTAATATTTTCAAGGACTATCTAATCCCTGGGATTTGCAGTCACCCACTAAAGGTACGTGTTCAGCCAATGGCTAATTAATTGTTCCGAGGAGCTTGTGACTGATTCCGAGATTTCCGATGACTCACGCTGGGTCTTTGGTGTGTTGGGTGAGCACGAACAATGGTCGATGTTCTTCCCACCCCACTGTCCCTTGTGATTAACTGAACCAGCATCACATTTCACCTCACAAGATATCAGGCTCGGTTGCCGTGGTGAGAGTCAGTGTGGAAATCCCATGTAATCGGGCAGCACAGTGGGGCAGCTGGCAGTGCGGCTGCCTTATAACCTCAGAGACCTGGGTCCAGTCCTGACCTGCAGTTCTGTTCAGTGTGGAGTTTCCACGTTCTCCCCAAAACCGTGTGGATGCCCCTGGATTCCTCCCACATCCCAAAGACCCGCAGGCTAGTAGGTCAATTAGCTGCAGCAAATTGTCCTCAGTGTGTGGGTGAGTGAGTGGGTGGGTGAGTGAGAGTGAGTGTGTGAGTGAGTGAGTGAGAGTGAGAGTGAGAGTGAGAGTGAGAGTGAGAGAGTGAGTGTGAGTGAGTGAGAGTGAGAGTGAGAGTGAGAGTGAGAGTGAGTGAGAGAGAGAGTGAGAGTGAGTGAGATTGAGAGTGAGTGAGAGTGTGAGTGAGTTAGAGAGAAAGGGAGAGTGGGTGAGTGAGTGAGAGTGAGAGTGAGAGTGAGAGTGAGAGAGTGAGTGTGAGTGAGTGAGAGTGAGAGTGAGAGTGAGAGTGAGTGAGAGTGAGAGTGAGAGTGAGAGTGAGAGTGAGAGTGAGAGTGAGAGTGAGAGAGAGTGAGAGTGAGAGTGAGAGTGAGAGTGAGAGAGTGAGTGTGAGTGAGTGAGAGTGAGAGTGAGAGTGAGAGTGAGTGAGAGTGAGAGTGCAGGTGAGTGAGTGAGTGAGTGTGTGTGTGTGAGTGAGAGTGAGAGTGAGAGTGTGAGTAAGAGTGAGAGTGAGTGTGTGAGAGAGTGAGTGTGAGAGTGAGGGTGAGTGAGTGAGAGTGCAGGTGAGTGAGTGTGAGAGTGAGAGTGAGAGTAAGAGTGAGAGTGAGTGAGTGAGTGAGAATGCAGGTGAGTGAGTGAGAGTGCAGGTGAGTGAGTGTGTGAGTGAGTGAGAGTGAGAGTGAGAGTGAGTGAGTGAGTGAGTGATGGAAAAATAGGATTGCGAGCAGTCCTCACGTTTACAGGGCTCCCTGTGAAGAGGGCCAGGCCTGGATGGTGGGCATCCATGATGATAGACGCCACCTTCTTGAAGCAACACCTCATGTAGATGCTTTCAATGGGGGGAAGACCATGCCCACGATAGACGGTAGAGTGCCAAAGACCTGGGTCTGATCCTTACTATGGGTGCTGTCTGTGCAGAGTTTCTATGTCCACACTACAACCATGTGAGCGGTTTCCTTCCACATTCCAAAGACGTGCAGGTTTGTAGGTGAAGTGACTTCTGTAAGCTCCCCCCAGAGCTGGGTTGGCAACTGTCCCGTATCAGCCGGGACATCCTGTATTTTGGGCTAAATCGGTTTGTCCCGTACAGGGCCGCCCTTGTCCCGTATTAGCAGGGTTGCCAACTTCCTCACTCCCAAATAAGGGACAAAGGGTGACGCCTTGCCTGCATTTTGCGCAGCTGCAATATAACGTCCCGACTTCTGTACCCCTTTCCCTGACTGATGAAGGCCAATGTACCAAATGTCTTCCTCGCCAAACAATCTACCTCTTGCTGTCACCTCTATCAGGGAGTGTTGTACCTGTGCTCCTAGATCCCTCTGCTCCACTACGCTCCACAGGGCCTTGCTGTTCGCTGTGAAGGTCCGGTTCTGGTTTGACTTCCCAAAATGCAAACTCCACACTTATCTGCATTAAACTCCGTCTGCCATTCCTCTGCCCACTGGCCCAGCTGATCCCGCTATGATTTTTGATGACCATCTTGTTTGTCTATGATACTACCAACTTCACTGTCATCTGCATACTTACGAATCATTGCCTTATGTATATACTCATCCAAATCATTGATAAAATGCAAAGAGCAATGGGCTTTTTTCCTTCTATCCAGAGGTGCTGCCTCGATAGGCAACTCCAGCTGAGTTGCTACAGCATTTTGTGTCTATCTTTGGTGTAAACCAGCATCTGCAGTTCCTTCCCACACATGGGCACAACACCGACCCCTACGGCATTGTACGAGTCACGGGCAACAAGCCTCCACGACTCTGTTCCATTTAAGTTTATCATCTGTCTGTTTCTCAGTGGGGTAGGATTATGAAGGATGAGAGGAGGTCCTATCGAAACGTATGAGATTATTAAGGGGTTGGACACGTTAGAGGCAGGAAACATGTTCCCAATGTTGGGGGAGTCCAGAACAAGGGGCCACAGTTTAAGAATAAGGGGTAGGCCATATAGAACTGAGATGAGGAAAAACTTTTTCAGTCAGAGAGTTGTGAATCTGTAGAATTCTCTGCCTCAGAAGGCAGTGGAGGCCAATTCTCTGAATGCATTCAAGAGAGAGCTAGATAGAGCTCTTAAGGATAGCGGAGTCAGGGGGTATGGGGAGAAGGCAGGAACGGGGTACTGATTGAGAATGATCAGCCATGATCACATTGAATGGCGGTGCTGGCTCGATGGGCCGAATGGCCTCCTCCTGCACCTATTGTCTATTGTCTATTGACCGGAAACGTCACCCATTCCTTCTCTCCCGAGACGCTGCCTGACCCGCTGAGTTACTCCAGCACTTTGTGTCTACCTTCTAAACAACCACATACATACACTGGCACTTCTATTACCTGACCACTGGCACTGATTTATTATTGTCATGCCTACCAAGACACAGTGAGAAAACTTTATTTTGTGTAACAGCCAGCCAATGTTTAAGTATATCAAGGTCGTGCAAGAGAGACAAAGAATGCAGAATGTAAACGATTTAAAAGAGTAGGATGTTTGTAATAGATGTAAGGAGAGGATAGACAATAGACAATAGACAATAGGTGCAGGAGGAGGCCATTCGGCCCTTCGAGCCAGCACCACCATTCAATGTGATCATGGCTGATCATTGGATCGGCTTGGGGTTAGGAGTGAGAGATACTGTAGATCAGCCATGATTGAATGGCAGAGTAGACTTGATGGGCCGAATGGCCTAATTCTGTTCCTATCACTTATGGTCTTATGATCTTATGCTGGTGACAGCTCAAGAAGGGTTGCCACACAGACTGCCCACAGACTGAAACATGTCGCCTGAATATGTTCTCAGGTTGACTGTGTCCCTGGCCAGCGGTACTTGGCTGTGTTGACTCAGGCATGTACCCTGGCCTATGTTCCAGCAATCTGAAAGGTCATAAGCTCATAAGCAATAGGAGCAGAATTAGGCCATTCGGCCCATCGAGTCGTGGCCTAGCTCCATTCTCCTGCCTTCTCCCCGTAACCCCTGATACCCGCACTAATCCGTGATCTTTCCGCAGCGTGGACCCCGAGAATGTACTCTTGCCCGAAAGCCAACTTTCTACCCTTACCACCGGGGCTCTGTAAGCCTGGTTCTCCATTAATCTCCAGCGATAAAGCTTACAATTCTGGCCATCTTGCACATTCTGCTCGGTTACCACAGGAGACGGGGAAACATTTCACAATGACAACTCTCAGGAGGTATTACTCACTGACTTCAGTAAATCCAGGGCGCGTTCCTCCATGCTGCGGCTTCATCTGGACTGATGGACCAAATCTGGTGTGATCTCATGTGCATTTCTCTTCTTATATTTTGGCCCATGTTTAGACATTGGATTTTCTAGTGCAGGAATGACTTTAACTGCACACTTGGCAATTTGTGCAGGTCTGACAGCAGAGACATTGGCCATTCCTCTGCCTGCTCCACTGAAACAGCCTTTACAATGGATCAATCTTCTACATTCGGAACAGAAAACTCATCGGCCATTTTCTTTTGTGTTTTTTTATCCTATGCTGTTCATTTTCTACGGTGGGTATAGTTTCCACAAGTATATAATTAACTTTTTTTAAGGACAGAAAAGTTGTGGAACAATGAATGTTATTGAGTGCACTGTTAACAACTCATTTAATCTTTTTTTTTCCAGTACAACCAGCATTTACAAAATAATTGCATTTGTAAGTTATTTAGCAGGTGTACAAAATAGCACACTAAGAATAACAATACAATACAATAAAACGTAGAACCAAAGTAAAACAAATTAAAAAAATTAAAATAGTTATATATATATATATATATATATATATATATATATATATATATATATATATATATATATATATATATATATCAATAACCAAAGTCTGTAGTATCTTCTTTGCTCTGGTTTATTTTCACACACATGTTTAGACCGTAATGTTGTATCCTTATTGTTTTGATGTGGTTATGCTTTATTCTTAATTGTTAACTGTATGTTTGTGTTGTCATTTGTGAGCAGAGCACCAAGGCACATTCCTTGTATATGCATATATATATATATATATATATATATATACATACAAAAATATGCAAAGTTATACATATAGTTTATATATATAGTTTTAAATTATATATATGTGTGTGTATGTGTGTATATATACACACACACACACACACACACACATATATATATATATATAACTATATATATAACTATATGTATAACTATAGGGCGGCACGGTAGCGCAGCGGTAGAGTTGCTGCTTTACAGCGAATGCAGCGCCGGAGACTCAGGTTCGATCCTGACTACGGGTGCTGTACTGTACGGAGTTTGTACGTTCTCCCCGTGACCTGCGTGGGTTTTCTCCGAGATCTTCGGTTTCCTCCCACACTCCAAAGACGTACAGGTATGTAGGTTAATTGACTGGGTAAATGTAAAAAATTGTCCCTAGTGTGTAGGATAGTGTTAATGTGCGGGGATCGCTGGGCAGCGCGGACTCGGTGGGCCGAAAAGGCCTGTTTCCGCGCTGTATCTGAAATATGCATATTTTTGTATGTTTATTATATATATGTATAATATATACAAAAATATGCATAGTTATACACATAGTTATATATATAGTTATAAATATATATATATGTGTGTGTATGTGTGTATATATATATATATTATATATATACAAAAATATGCATAGTTATACATATAGTTATATATATATATATATAGTTATATATATATATATATGTGTGTGTGTGTGTGTGTGTGTGTGTATAAATATAGTTATATATATATAGTTATAAATATATATATATATATAAGAAAATAACTGCAGATGCTGGTACAAATCAATTTATTTCACAAAATGCTGGATTAACTCAGCAGGTCAGGCAGCATCTCGGGAGAGAAGGAATGGGTGACGTTTTGGGTCGAGACCCTTCTTCAGACTGAACAATATATATATATAGTTATATATATATATATATACAAATGCTTACAGGTCAACCAGATTCGACAGTGCAGTCCTCCTTAACATCCAAGACGCCATGTATACACGTTCTAGACCTTTTACATCACCACTGACAGAATGTGTCATGTCCTCATCTCCATTCAACAAGGATTAAAAAAAAAAATTAAAAACTCATTTAATCTTAAAAGTTCTAGAGTAACTGAGCGGGTCTCCAGTTCTTTAGAGTTTTGCTTGGGATTCCAGATTCTGCAGATCTCGACCAGAAACATCACCCATTCCTTCTCTCCAGAGATGCTGCCTGTCCCGCTGAGTTACTCCAGCATTTTGTGTCTATCCTCTGCAGATCTTTGTGTCTACGTTTAATCTTAAATGCACTTGGATTAAAGTTTCCAATGAAATTAGTGGGTAATCAGCCCGGTATTGTGCTGCTGGATTGATTTCAGCACCAATTCTATCAGTGGGAATTGGAAGAAGATTCCCAGAGGAAAAGCTGGAGTCTCTGACTGGGATCTTTTCAATTTGTGTGGGTAGGAACTGCAGATGCTGGTTTACACCGAAGATAGACACAAAATGCTGGAGTAACTCAGCGGGACAGGCAACACCTCTGGAGAGAAGGAATGGGTGATGTCTCGGGTCGAGACCCTTCTTCAGACTGAGAGTCAAGGTAGAGGGAGGCACACAGATACACCTTACCCTTTTGCTCCCTTTTCACACCTTACCCTTCCTTATCTCTGTATCTCCCTCTCCCCTGACTCTCAGTCTGAAGAAGGGTCTCGACCCGAAACGTCACCCATTCCTTCTCTCCAGAGGTGCCGCCTGTCCCGCTGAGTTACTCCAGCATTTTGTGTCTATCTTTTCAATGTCCTTGTTTGACAGCACACTTGTGGCTGGGACCAGTTGAGCCCAGAAACCTCTGTTCGTCAGGAGAATTCGGGGGGATGCAGCTTTAGGAATTGATGGCGCTGTGATTGCAATGCGACCGAGCTGTCTATGCAAACACTCGAGTTGAAGTTGGTGTTTATTCTGCTGGGTGAGTGTCTCTCAGCGTGTAACTGTGCAGAGTCCCTGTTTATTCAGCAGGTGAGGCTGACAGATACCGAAAGACGGATAAGAGGATTTTCCCCAAGCTCCATGTTCTGTGAATAAACATTGCTTTTTTTCACTTAACCAAATCAAAACGTTTAACAGGGGAGCAAAACAAAAGACTGCTGGAAGAACTCAGTGGGTCAGGCAGCGTCGGAGGTTAATCTATGGACTCCATTTCAGGTCGAAACAGGACTGCGAGCAGAGGGGAATGGGGTCTTTTGATAATCATTAACACATATGGTGGCGCAGCGGTAGAGTTGCTGCCTTACAGCGAATGCAGCGCCGGAGACCCGGGTTCGATCCCGACTACGGGCGCCGTCTGTACGGAGTTTGTACGTTCCTCCCGTGACCTGCGTGGGTTTTCTCCGAGATCTTCGGTTTCCTCCCACACTCCAAAGACGTACAGTTTTGCAGGTTAATTGGCTTGGTGTAAGTGTAAATTGTTCCTAGTGTGTGTAGGATAGTGTCGGCATGGTGTGTGGAGTTTGCATGTTCTCCCTGTCGCCACATGGCTTCCCCTGGGTGCTCTGGTTGTATCGCACATTGCAAAGATGGGGTATGGGTTGGTAGATGGATTGGCCGCTGTAAGTTGCTCCTCATGTATAGGTGAGTGGTCGAATCAGTGCGGAGAATAAAGTGAGATTGGTGTAAATGGGTGATTGGTGTTGACATAGACTTGGTGGGCTGAAGGGCCTGTTTCTTTGCTTTATAATTCCATGAATGTATGACTTTAGACATCAGACGAACGGCGTGGAAACAGGCCCCTTCGGCCCACCAAGTCTGTGCCGATCACCACCATACTCTAGCACTATCCTACACTCACTGGAGACAACATACAATTTTACCGAAGCCAA
Source organism: Rhinoraja longicauda (assembly GCF_053455715.1). NCBI lineage: Eukaryota > Metazoa > Chordata > Chondrichthyes > Rajiformes > Arhynchobatidae > Rhinoraja > Rhinoraja longicauda. The sequence continues at coordinate 7,540,164 of NC_135962.1, read as the reverse complement.
TTCACCTACAAACCTGTACGCCTTTGGAGTGTGGGGAGAAACCGGAGCACCCGGAGAAAACCCACGCGGTCACGGGGCGAAAGTACAGATAGAACCCGTAGTCAGGATCGAACCCGGGTCCCTGCGCTGTAAGAAACATAGAAACATAGAAAATAGGTGCAGGAGTAGGCCATTCGGCCCTTCGAGCCTGCACCGCCATTCAATATGATCATGGATGATTATCCAGCTCAGTAACCTGTACCTGCCTTCTCTCCATACCCCCTGATCCTTTTAGCCATAAGGGCCACATCTAACTCCCTCTTAAATATAGCCAATGAACTGGCCTCAACTACCTTCTGTGGCAGAGAATTCCACAGACTCACCACTCTCTGTGTGAAGAAATGTTTTCTCATCTCGGTCCTAAAAGACTTCCCCTTTATCCTTAAACTGTGACCCCTTGTTCTGGACTTCCCCAACATCGGGAACAATCTTCCTGCATCTAGCCTGTCCAACCCCTTAAGAATTTTGTAAGTTTCTATAAGATCCCCCCTCAATCTTCTAAATTCCAGCGAGTACAAGCCGAGTCTATCTAGTCTTTCTTCATATGAAAGTCCTGCCATCCCAGGAATCAATCTGGTGAACCTTCTCTGTACTCCCTCTAAGGCTAGAATGTAAGGCAGCAGCTCTAACTGCTGAACCACCCTATGATACAGTGAGCTTTACACAGAGAGCAATGGGGCAGTGACCAAATAGGCAGCCTCGGCGATGTTGGTCAAGGGACTCCAGCAGGGACTCCTTATTCTTCTTTAAATTAGTGTTGCGGTTATTGTCTGCCCTTGTTTAAATGCGTCTTCAGTTTAACTTATCCCCTGAGGGGCCAGGCCTCTGAGACCGTCATCCTGCGATAAGAGTGGCTCGCATTATCTGCCTCAGACGACATCGTGCAGCCAATGAGAATAGTTTCAGACTTTGAACCACAATCATCGTTGCAGCCGGGTGGTGTCACACAGAAACCATCAAGGTCGATGCACCCACCGAGTAAATATAGACGTACTACAGCAATTGATGCCAGCTGGGTCACAACCCAACCCATCAACCCAGCCGCTAACCCGTTTAGTTTAGTTTAGTTTAGAGATACAGCGCGGAAACAGGCCCTTCGGCCCACCGGGTCCGCGCCGACCAGCGATCCCCGCACATTATCACTATCCTACACACAGTGGGGACAATTTTCACATTTACCAAGCCAATTGATTATTAAGGCATTGGACATGTTAGAGGCAGGAAACATGTTCCCGATGTTGGGGGAGTCCAGAACCAGGGGCCACAGTTTAAGGATAAGTGGTAGGCCATTTAGAACGGAGATGAGGAAAATGTTTTTCAGTCAGAGAGTTGTAAATCTGTGGAATTCTCTGCCCCAGAAGGCAGTGGAGGCCAAGTCTCTGAATGCATTCAAGAGAGAGCTGGATAGAGCTCTTAAGGATAGCGGAGTCAGGGGGTACGGGGAGAAGGCAGGAACGGGGTACTGATTGAGAATGATCAGCCATGATCACATTGAATGGCGGTGCTGGCTCGAAGGGCCGAAGGGCCTCCTCCTGCACCTATTGTCTATTGTCTATTGTCTAATTAACCTACAATACATCCTTGGAGTGTGGGAGGAAACTGAAGATCTCGGGGAAAACCCACGTAGGTCACGGGGAGAACGTGCAAACTCCGTACAGACAGCACCAGTAGTCGGGATCGAACCCGAGTCTCCGGCGCTATGAGGCAGCGACTGTACCGCTGCGCCACCGTGCCGCAGGTCTTTGTTTAAGGTCAACAGTTCCAGTGTTTAACGTCATTGCTTTGATGTGTGGCATGTACTGGGTTTATCACGCACTCGGTGGGGTGGTAGCCCTGTCAACGAGTCAGTGGGTTCGTGGGGTTGAGTCCAGTTGTAGATGCTTGAGGAAGTGATTCAGGGTGGCAATCCAGTTTCACGCTCGTGTAGATAAAACAAATACAACTGCCGATGCTGGAATCTGAAACCAAACGAAGAACAGGAGGAGCACCTGTAGAAAGAGAAATGGGTCAACGTTTAGTAAGACCAGGGCCGGACTGCCCAAGGAGGGGGGTGGAATCAGGTACCATTACTATCTTCAAGAAGCATTTATAGAGACACTTGCATAGGCAACTCAGCGCACCAGGCAACATCTCCGGAGAACATGGATAAGGCCATAAGGTCATAGGTGATAGGAGTAGAATTAGGCCATTAGGCCCATCAAGTCTACACCGCCATTCAACCATGGCTGATCTATCTCTCCCTCCTAACCCCATTCCCCTGCCTCCTCCCCATAACCTCTGACACCCGTACTAATCAAGAATCTATCTATCTCTGCCTTAAATATATCCACTGACCGCCTCCACAGCCTTCTGTGGCAAAGAATTCCACAGATTCACCACCCTCTGACTAAAGAAATGTCTCCTCATCTCCTTCCTAAAAGAACATTCTTTAATTCTGAGGCTATATCCTCTGGTCCTAGACTCTCCCACTAGTGGAAACATGTTTCTCCACATCCACTCTATCCAAGCCTATCACTATTCTGTAAGTTTCAATGAGGTCCCCCGTCATCCTTCCAAACTCCAGCGAGTACAGGCCCAGTGCTGACAAACGCTCATCATAGGTTAACCCATTCATTCCTGGGATCATTATTGTAAACCTCCTCTGGACCCTCTCCAGAGCCAGCACATCCTTCCCCAAGATGTGATGCCCAAAATTACTCACGATATTCCAAATGCGGTCTGACCAGCACCTTATAGAGCCTCAGCATTACATCCCTGTTTCTGTGCACAAGCCCTCTTGAAATAAATGCTAGCAATGAGTTTGCTTTCTTCACTACCGGATTGGTGATAGGTTTTGGGCCAGGACCCTTCTTCAGACTTTCTGCCTTCAAAGATCTTCCTTGAGGGGTGCATCAATGGACGTTAGTAATGAATTCCCTGCTCGTGGGATTGCTCGCGAGGCACTGAAAGGGGAGACGGGCTTTGCCCGGACACCTTCCCCCAGGACCTAGCCTCTGACAGTGCGGCTCGTCACAAACACAACGCCAAGGAGTTGACCGGATTGCTCCTGGAACCTTGTGGCTGGTACATTGAACCGGGGACTGGGGTCAGTTGGGACCGCTGCACTGCCTGAGCCACACCTTCATAGATGAGACAAAGGACCAAGGTGTTCTGAACAATGCTTGGCCTTAAGTTTAGGTTTAGGTTTATTAATAAGGCCATGAGGTCAATAGACAATAGACAATAGACAATAGGTGCAGGAGGAGGCCATTCGGCCCTTCGAGCCAGCACCGCCATTCAATGCGATCATGGCTGATCATTCTCAATCAGTACCCCGTTCCTGCCTTCTCCCCATACCCCCTGACTCCGCTATCCTTAAGAGCTCTATCTAGCTCTCTCTTGAATGCATTCAGAGAATTGGCCTCCACTGCCTTCTGAGGCAGAGAATTCCACAGATTCACAACTCTCTGACTGAAAAAGTTTTTCCTCATCTCCGTTCTAAATGGCCTACCCCTTATTCTTAAACTGTGGCCCCTTGTTCTGGACTCCCCCAACATTGGGAACATGTTTCCTGCCTCTAACGTGTCCAACCCCTTAATAATCTTATACGTTTCGATAAGATCTCCTCTCATCCTTCTAAAAGGATCGGAGCAATATTAGGTCATTTGGCCCATCAAGTCTACTCCACCATTCAATCATGGCTGATCTATCTCTCCCTCCTAACCCCATTCTCCTGCCCTCTCCCCACAACCCCTGACACACGCACTAATCAAGAATCTATCTATCCCTGCCTGAGGAATATCCACCGACTTGGCCTCCACAGCCTTCTGTGGCAATGAATTCCATGTTGCGTGTACCGAGGTACAGTGATAAGCTTTGTTTTGCATGCTATCCAAATAGATCAGATAATACCAAAGATAGACACAGAAAGCCAGAGTAACTCAGCAGGTCAGGCAGCGTTTTTGGAGAAACAGAATAAATTACATTGAAGGTCGGAAGAAGTCCGAAGAAGGGTTCAGACCCAGAACGCCACCCATTCCTTCTCTCCAGAGATGCTGCCTGTCCCGCTGAGTTACTCCAGCATTTTGTGTCTATCTTCGGTGTAAACCAGCACCTGCAGTTCCTTCATGCACAGATCAGATAATACGATACACAAATACGATCAAGTCAATAAATATAGGGCGGCACGGTGTCATAGGGTGGTGCAGCGGTAGAGTTGCTGCCTTACAGCAAATGCAGCGCCGGAGACTCAAGTTCGATCCTGACTACGGGTGCCGTCTGTACGGAGTTTGTACGTTCTCCCCGTGACCTGCGTGGGTTTTCTCCGAGATCTTTGGTTTCCTCCCACACTCCAAAGACGTGCAGGTATGTAGGTTAATTTGCTGGGCAAATGTAAAAATTGTCCCTAGTGGGTGTGGGATAGTGTTAGTGTGCGGGGATCGCCGGGCGGCACGGACCCGGTGGGCCGAAGGGCCTGTTTCTGCGCTGTGTCTGTAAATCTAAATCTAAAATAGAGCACAGGGCTTATCCCACTGCCATAGAAGTGCTCAGCCACCGGTCATCTCCTCAGGACTGTCTCAGGGTAGTGTCCTAGGCCCAACCATCTTCTGCTGCTCCACCCAAAGCTGGAAATCTGAAATTAAAACAGAAAAGTCCTCAGCAGTTCGGGCAGCATCTGTGGGAGGAGAAACTGAATTAAAGGTTCAGACTGAGGACTTTTCATCAGATGAGTGGGCCTGAAAAATTAGCCCAGTGTTAGACACAGACTGCTGGGGTAACTCAGCGGGGCAGGCAGCATCTCTGGAGAAAAGGAATGGGTGACGTTTCGGGTGGGGGTGGGGATGGGGGTGGGGGTGGGGAGTGGGGATGTGGGTGGGGGTGAGAGTGGGTGGGGTGGGGGTGGGGTGGGGGATGTGGGTGGGGTGGGGGTGGGGGTGGGGGTGGGGGTGGGGGTGGGGGTGGGGGTGGGGGTGGGGATGGGGGTGTGGGGTGAGGGTGCAGGGTGGGGGTGGGGGGAGTGGGGGAGGGGGTGGGGAGTGGGGGAGTGGGTGGGGGAGTGCAGGCAGTGGGCAGGATCAGGCATGTTCCGCTGCATGCAGGTGAGAACTAGAAGGGGGCTTGAGGATGGATGTGGAGGGAGGTTGAGGGAGCAGGAAGTGGAGTGATTCTTGTGATCAGGCTGCACGTGGAGATTGAGAGCTGGAGGCATCCCGCCACGCCGCTGTGTGGCAGAGGGGAGGGGCGGGAGGAGAGCGTGAGGCCCAGACACATTGCAGGCCGCGAGCAGATGTAGCGTGAGCTGTCACCATCACTGACACATGGCCCGTCAGTTGTAGGCCCAGAGAGACATAGAAACAAGAGAAACGTAGAAAATAGGTGCAGGAGGAGGCCATTCGGCCCTGTGAGCCAGCACCGCCATTCAATATGGTCATGGCTGATCACCCAGAATCAGTACCCCATTCCTGCTTTATCCCTATATCCCTTCATTCCATTGCTCTTAAGGGCTAAATCTAACTCTCTCTTGAAAACATCCATTTAATCGGCCTCCACTGCCCTGTGTGGCAGAGAATTCCACAGATTCACAACTCTCCAGGTGAAAAAGTTTTTCCTCATCTCAGTCCGAAGGATGAGAGGGGATCTTATCGAAACATATAAGATTATTAAGGGGTTGGACACGTTAGAGGCAGGAAACATGTTCCCAATGTTGGGGGAGTCCAGAGCAAGGGGCCACAGTTTAAGAATAAGGGGTAGGCCATTTAGAACTGAGACGAGGAAAAACATTTTCAGTCAGAGAGTTGTGAATCTGTGGAATTCTCTGCCTCAGAAGGCAGTGGAGGCCAATTCTCTGAATGCGTTCAAGAGAGAGCTGGATAGAGCTCTTAAGGATAGCGGAGTCAGGGGGTATGGGGAGAAGGCAGGGACGGGGTACTGATTGAGAATGATCAGCTATGATCACATTGAATTGTGGTGCTGGCTCGAAGGGCCGAATGGCCTCCTCCTGCACCTATTGTCTATTGTCTATTGTCTATTGTCTAAGTGGCCGACCCCTTATTCTTAAAGGACGCGGGATCAGAGAGACGAAGTCAAGGGGTTTCAGGAAGGAGCAACCCATCCATCAAGAGGAAGCAAGAAGGCAGAGCGGATTTCTTTTGAGGAGAAGACTCCTGTGTGAAGATTCTCACGTCCATCAGAGCTGAGGGGTGTGTGTCGGACTGGCACACGTTGAGCCCTGTTCCCGGGGCATGTCAGAAAAGAAGCAGCACGTTACACATAAGGAGAGACTTGCATCTGACTGTAATAACACACTCTGCCTCAGGTGCTCCTGAAATCAATTCACTGTGGCGAAAAAAAAATCAAAAGCATGTGATAATGTACCTGCCCAGAGGGTTCCTGGTTGTGTAGAACAGACTTAAATAGCAGACAATAGACAATAGGTGCAGGAGGAGGCCATTCAGCCCCCCTCGAGCCAGCACCGCCATTCAATGTGATCATGGCTGATCATTCTCAATCAGTACCCCGTTCCTGCCTTCTCCCCATACCCCCTGACTCCGCTATCCTTAAGAGCTCTATCTAGCTCTCTCTTGAATGCATTCAGAGAATTGGCCTCCACTGTCTTCTGAGGTAGAGAATTCCATAGATTCACAGCACTCTGACTGAAAAAGTTTTTCCTCATCTCAGTTCTAAATGGCCTACCCCTTATTCTTAAACTGTGGCCCCTGCTTCTGAACTCCCCCAACATTGGGAACATGTTTCCTGCCTCTAACGTGTCCAACCCCTTAATAATCTTAAGCAACAATCTGAGTACCAGACACATACGTACAGCTTTTAAAATAGGTCATTCAGCCCGTGGTGTTCATCGATCATGCACTTACACAAATCCCATTATGAATTCGCCAGACTCTGAGTCACAGAGCCAGAGGAGGTCGTTCTGCCCATCAGGTCTGTGCTGGTCCTTGGAAGGATTCAGGAGGACAGCGGTTTCTTTGGCAAGAAGGTGGCAGCATCCATCGTCAAGGATCCCCGCGATCCGGGCCGTGCCCTCCTCCCACTGTTGCCATCGGGCAGGGGGTACAGAGGCCTGTGCAGGGGTAGTGAACTCTCACCAACTTCTACAGATGCGCCACAGAAAGCATTTTATCAGGATGCATCACAGCTCGGTTTGGGAACAGCTCCACCCAAGACAACAAGAAATTACAGCGTATTGTGGACGCAGCCCAGACCATCACACAAACCCACCTCCCTTCCATTGACTCCATTTATACCTCGCGCTGCCTCGGCAAGGCCAGCAGCACAATCAAGGACGAGTCGCACCCTGGTCACTCCCTCTTCTCCCCTCTCCCATCAGGCAAAAGGTGTAGAAGTGTGAAAATGCACACTATCTTCCCAGTATCTTCCCAGTTGTTATCAGGCAACTGAATCATCCTACCGCAACCAGAGAGCAGTGCAGACCTGAAGAAGGGTCTTGACCCGAAACATCGCCCATTCCTTCTCTCCTGAGATGCTGCCTGACCTGCTGAGTTACTCCAACATTTTGTGAATCAAGGAAATGTAGAATAGATCTATATTTTCTTTCTTTTTTTGGAGCTCTATGTAAAAATAAACCATTATGATTTACACCAAACCAAACACCAAGAGGAAAGCACTTTTGACAATAGGCACGGGTTATACAAGGTAAGTGAATCCTGTGAATTCATGGGTGGCACGGTGGCACGGTGGCGCAGCGGTAGAGTTGCTGCCTTACAGCGCCAGAGACCCGGGTTCCATCTCAACTACGGGTGCTGTCTGTACGGAGCTTGTACATTTTCCCCGTGACCTGCGTGGGCTTTCTCTGGGAGCTCCGGTTTCCCCCCATGCTCCAAAGACATACAGGTTGGTAAAATTGTAAACTGTCTCTGGTGTGTGTAGGGTGGTGTTAGTGTGCAGGGATCGATGGTCGGTGCGGACTTGATGGGCCGAAGGGCCTTTTTCTGTGCTGTATCTCTAAACTAAAGTAAACCAAACTAAACCTTCCTCCCTGGATTAATGTGCAAAAGTCAATGGGCAAGGGAATAAAGATTATTTTGTGTTTTACCGTTCTTCAGATTGTTCACTGGATTTATCATGAGACTCTGGAACCCAACTTGGAATCTTAATCTCTCCCCTTTGAATCCTCCCTTAATGGCGGCAGGGGAACGTTCAAGGTCAAAAACAATGCACCCTGAGGTTGAATATCCAGGCTGCATCCGTAGCCCTCAATCTATCCTGCGAGCTGATGGAATGGAGGTGGGGGTGTCAAGATGGTTGACACAGGTCACTAAATGGCGTAGGAAGGAACTGCAGATGCTGGTTTACACTGAAGATAGACACAAAAAGCTGAAGCAACTCAGCGGGACAGGCAACATCTCTGGAGAGAAGGAATGGGTGACGTTTCGGGTCGAGACCCTTTTTCAGACTGAAGATCCGAAACGTCTCCAATTCCTTCTCTCCAGGGCATCCTAACACATGGCATCCCTGTGTGGTATCTCAGCTGCACGGAGGCAGAGAGGAAAGCTCTTCAGCGGGTAGTCCATAGAGCTCAGAAGACTATCGGAACACAGCTACCATCCTTGGAGGGCATCTACAACACACGATGCCTCAGAAAAGCCACCAGCATCCACAAAGACTCTTCACACCCCTGCAACAGTCTGTTCGAACTCCTTCCATCGGGCAGACGATACATGGCCTTCTACGCCCGCACCTCCAGACTCAGGAACAGCTTCATCCCCAGGGCCATAGCTGCTATGAACCGGTCCTGCTGAGCCGGACGGTCACATCGCACAGTGAACCGGCACTGATCTACTTGCACTTTATTCTGTTTTAAAACTGTTCTAATTCTGTTTCACTGGGTTGTTTAAATTAATACTGACTAACTAATTAATTTATTGCATCGTATGGGAGGCGCATTCCCAATCTCGTTGTACCCCTGTACAATGACAATAAAGATATATGGTATTGTATCGTATCGTATTGTATTGTATTACGACCTTGTGTATAACACGTGGTTGGTAGTTTAAGTCTTGAAGAAAATTGGGGCATGAAAATATCGGTATTTCGGCACGGTGGCACAGCAGGGCGGCACGGTGGCGCAGCGGTAGAGTTGCTGCCTTACAGCGAATGCAGCGCCGGAGACTCAGGTTCTATCCTGACTACGGGCGCCGTCTGTACGGAGTTTGTACGTTCTCCCCGTGACCTGCGTGGGTTTTCTCCGAGATCTTCGGTTTCCTCCCACACTCCAAAGACGTACAGGTATGTGGGTTAATTGGCTGGGCAAATGTAAAAAAAAAAAAAAAATTGTCCCCAGTGGGTGTAGGATAGTGTTAATGTGCGGGGATCGTTGGGCGGCGCGGACCCGGTGGGCCGAAGGGCCTGTTTCTGCGCTGTATCTCTAAATCTTAAAATCTAAATCTAAAATTCGGTATGTGTTTATTATTGCCGTATGTACCGCGACACAGCGAAAAGCGTTGTTCCGCGTGTTCAGGCAAATCAAACCATGCACACAAGCAATGATTTTGCAATGGGTCTCCAGTGTTGACCTGCGGCCAGTGGGGCTCAAGGTCCGAAGAAGTCTAACGTGGTAGACACATCTCCCCAGATGCTGCCTGACCCGCTGAGTTACTCCAGCATTTTGTGTCTACCTTCGATTTAAACCAGCGCCTGCAGTTTTGTTTTCCTAAATCTAACGTGGTAAATTTTTCCAGGTTTCCCCATGGCGCAAGGAACAGAACGGCCTGCCGATTAGCGTGCAAAACCTCCTTGCCAGTGATTAGCCTCAAGTATGATAAGAAAATAACTGCAGATGCTGGTACAAATCGAAGGTATTTATTCACAAAATGCTGGAGTAACTCAGCAGGTCAGGCAGCATCTCAGGAGAGAAGGAATGGGTGACGTTTCGGGCCGAGACCCTTCTTCAGACTGATGTCAGGGGAGGGGGCGGGACAAAGGAAGGATATAGGTGGAGACAGGAAGATAGAGGGAGATCTGGGAAGGAGGAGGGGACGGGAGGGACAGAGGAACTATCTAAAGTTGGAGAAGTCGATGTTCATACCACCGGGCTGCAAGCTGCCCAGGCGAAATATGAGGTGCTGTTCCTCCAATTTCCGGCGGGCCTCACTATGGCACTGGAGGAGGCCCATGACAGAAAGGTCAGACTGGGAGTGGGAGGGGGAGTTGAAGTGCTCGGCCACCGGGAGATCGGTTTGGTCAATGCGGACCGAGCGCAGGTGTTGAGCGAAGTGATCGCCGAGCCTGCGTTTGGTTTCGCCGATGTAAATAGGTTGACATCTGGAGCAGCGGATGCAATAGATGAGGTTGGAGGAGGTGCAGGTGAAGCCCCAAGAATGAAATCTGCCTCACTTGTCCATGTGCCAGAGGTGATGAGAGGATTTGCCAAAGTCACGGGGCTGCAAATTGTGGTGGGAAGCATTTTGTGTCTGCTGAACCTAACATAGACCAAACGCGTAGGAAGGAACCGCAGATGCTGGTTTACACTGAAGATAGACACAAAATGCTGGAGTAACTCAGCAGGACAGGCAGCATCTCTGGAGAGAAGGAATGGGTGACGTTTCGGGTCGAGACCCTTTTTCAGACTGAAGACCCGAAACGTCTCCGACTCCTTCTCTCCAGGGATGCTGCCTGTCCCGCTGAGTTGCTCCAGCATTTCGTGTCGGCCCTAAAGTGGGCCCACTGAGCAGGGTGGTGGTAGTGGTAGTGGGGAACAGATGGACTAAAACAAGGGAGCAAAGACTCCCAATTAGTGCAGGGCCATTCGGGAGGGGAGGGGAGGGGGATGCAAAGCATTTCCTCACTGAAACACTGTCAGAACCATGGTGGGGTTAAGACACAGTTCAATCATGAGCTAATCAACTGGGGGAATGGATTAAAGAGCCCAAGCACTCCTGCATTCAAAGGGCAATTAACTACCCTCCCCGGTTTTCCTTTCAATGGAATACATGGCTGCCGGGTGATTTTCCCAAGCATGAGTTCTTCGTGAAATGGTTGAGCCCAGCGTTTAAATCTCTTTAGTTCTGTGGACGGGACAATAACAAGCATTCTACTTTCAGATAAAAGCACTTGGTGTGGATGTAAAGTTCAGCCGTGCAGCTTATGGGCAGAGTTGGTTCTTCTGTTGTTCTTTGATGTCGTGGCCCAGAGAGACTGGCCCATTGTCGCCAGTTTCAAATGTGCCTCTCAATCACCCAGCAAGCACAAAGCCAAATCCTGTTTGACTTTCACTAATAAGGAGCTGGAGCAGACTATGGGGTACTTGTCACTGAGGGGACCTCATTAACCCAGACCTTTCAACCCATTCCCAGACCTCAACAATCGCCGCCTTTTAAAAAAAACAAAATGCATAGACATTCATTTCATGCTGAATTTTACGGGGCTATTTTTGAATGTTAAATAGTGGGATTCAAGTACGATCTGTGAATCTCTGGAAATCTGTAGTCCAAGTGATAAACAGCGAGCTGCTCTGGTCTACCCAGTGCTGCATTATGGACTGTAACGCCATGTGCTCAACCGTGCCTGGCCTTTGGACTAAACCTGGGCCAAATTGGCAATCATTTTCCGGTGATCATGCCATAAGTTGATGTTCATAAATAATAGGAGCAGAATTAGGCCATTCGCTATTGTATACACTGGAATTTAGAAGGATGAGAGGAGATCTTATCGAAACGTATACGATTATTAAGGGGTTGGACACGTTAGAGGCAGGAAACATGTTCCCAATGTTGGGGGAGTCCAGAACAAGGGGCCACAGTTTAAGAATAAGGGGTAGGCCATTTAGAACGGAGATGAGGAAGAACTTTTTCAGTCAGAGAGTGGTGAAGGTGTGGAATTCTCTGCCTCAGAAGGCATTGGAGGCCAGTTCGTTGGATGCTTTCAAGAGAGAGCTGGATAGAGCTCTTAAGGATAGCGGAGTCACAGGGGTATGGGGAGAAGGCAGGAACGGGGTACTGATTGAGAATGATCAGCCATGATCGCATTGAATGGCGGTGCGTACAGGCTCGAAGGGCCGAATGGCCTCCTCCTGCACCTATTGTCTATTGTCTATTTTGTCGACGCCACCATTCAATCATGGCAGATCTATCTTGGTGTTATAGTCCACATGCCATGTGTTACAGGTCTGGGCGTAACACCATATTCAAAGCCTAGACTTCAGACCATCCCATTCACCTTGTAACATGTTTGAACTCAGCACTCAGTTCTTCCAATTACCCATGCTGACTCAAGTCTGGCCTTTGGGCCAAACCTGGTCCAAATCGGCGATCGCTTTCTAGTGATCATTGCCATAAGTTATTGTTCATAAGTGATAGGAGCAGAATTAGGCCATTCGGTCCATCAAGTCTACTCCACCATTCAATCGTGACTGATTGATCTTTCCCTCTCAGCCCCATTCTCCTGCCTGCTCCCCGTAACCCCTGACTCCTGTGTTAATCAAGAATCTAGCAAACTCTTATACCACTCCAACTAACCTACATACCTGTACTTCTTGGGAGTGTGGGGGGAAACCGAAGGTCTCGGAGAAAACCCACGCAGGTCACGGGGAGAACGTACAAACTCCGTACAGACGGCACCCGTAGTCGGGATCGAACCCGGTTCTCCGGTGCTGCAAGCGCTGTAAGGCAGCAACTCTACCGCTGCGCCACTTCTCTACAACTGTCGTGTTGTTGAAGCTAACCCTACCGTGGAAATGGAACTCTACAGTCTCCATCTTGCACTGTCATATACTTGTTCCTCTTTCTAATCGTGTGAAAAGGGAGCAAAAGAGTAAGGTGTATCTGTGTGCCTCCCTCTCCCCTGACTCTCAATCTGAAGAAGGGTCTCGACCCGAGACGTCACCCATTCCTGCTCTCCAGGGATGCTGCCTGACCTGCTGAGTTACTCCAGCATTTTGTGTCTGTCTTCAATGTTCCCTCCTACTTCTACACAGTCGCAGCTGTTCACTCTTACTATGCCTTCTCTCTCATGTCACGTCTATTGTGTCACGTGTACGACGATGGGACGTTACAATGACTATTTCAAGAACTTAAATGCCCTGGGGGCAGTGAAGTTGTTATGGTGAAGCAACAGGAAACGAGTATTGTGAAGCCATCGCCCAGGTTCTAGGCCTTGCCTTCAGTGCTGGTGGCTGAACAATGAGAGATGGGTGTAGGAGCTGCTCGAGGTTTGGCGCTGATCAGCGTAGGCTGGCTCTGAAGAAGAGTCTCGACCCAAAAACGTCACCTATTCCCTTCTCTCCAGAGATGCTGCCTGTCCCGCTGAGTTACTCCAGCATTCTGAGTCTATCTTCAGTTTAAACCAGCACAGTGGATCCTTCCTATGCCTCTCACATGGGCACACTGTCCTGAAGATGTGTTACAAGTTAGATTTTTTAGATTTTTAGATTTTTAGATTTAGATTTAGAGATACAGCGCAGAAACAGGCCCTTCGGCCCACCGGGTCCACGCCGCCCAGCGATCCCCCGCACACTAACACTATCCCACACCCTATCCTACGGGGAGAAAGGCAGGAGAATGGGATTAGGAGGCAGAGATCAGCCATGATTGAATGGTGGTGTGGACTCGATGGGCCGAATGGCCTAATTCTACTCCTAAAGCTTGTGACCGAAGAGTAGGGGAAATCCAGCTTTCATCCATAAGCTGCCCAGTGCTGGTTCCATTGGGGATTTCATGCCCAAGGGCGTGCCGTATTAGTTATGGTGATCTAGATGATGTGGGTCAAGGGTATGGGTAATACTGCAGCAACACTAATCGTGTAACACTGGAATTTAGAAGGATGAGGGGGGATCTTATTGAAACATATAAGATAATTAGGGGATTGGACACATTAGAGGCAGGAAACATGTTCCCAATGTTGGGGGAGTCCAGAACAAGGGGCCACAGTTTAAGAATAAGGGGTAGGCCATTTAGAACGGAGATGAGGAAGAACTTTTTCAGTCAGAGAGTGGTGAAGGTGTGGAATTCTCTGCCTCAGAAGGCAGTGGAGGCCAGTTCGTTGGATGCTTTCAAGAGAGAGCTGGATAGAGCTCTTAAGGATAGCGGAGTGAGGGGGTATGGGGAGAAGGCAGGAACGGGGTACTGATTGAGAGTGATCAGCCATGATCGCATTGAATGGCGGTGCTGGCTCGAAGGGCTGAATGGCCTACTGCTGCACCTATTGTCTATTGTCTATTGTCAACACTTTCAATGGATGGAAGGAAAGGGTAAATGGGGCTGACAGGTCCAGGATTCCTAACAGCAGGTGAAGCAAGTAGATATGGTTGAAAACTTCAAATTCTTAGGAGTAAATCTCACCAACAACTTTGACTGGACCACCCATATTGAAGCAACAACCAAGAAAACACACCAATGCCTCAAAGGTCTTCGGAAGTTCGGCATGTCCCCAACAACTCTCACCAACTTCTACAGACGTGCCGGAGAAAGCATTTTATCAGGATGCTCATCACAGCTTGGTTTGGGAACAGCTCCGTCCAAGACCGCAAGAATTTGCAGCGAATTGTAGTCGCAGCCCAGACCATCACACAAACCCACCTCCCTTCCATTGACTCCATTTACACCTCACGCTGCCTCGGCAAGGCCAGCAGCACAATCAAGGACGAGTCGCACCCTGGCCACTCCCTCTTCTCCCCTCTCCCATCAGGCAAAAGGTACAGAAGTGTGAAAACGCACACCTCCAGATTCAGGGACAGTTTCTTCCCAGCTGTTATCAGGCAACTGAACCATCCCGCCACAACCAGAGAGCAGTGCTGAAGTACTATCTACCTCTTTGGTGACCCTCGGACTATCCTTGATCGATCGTTGCTGGCTTGACCTTGCACTGAACGTTATTCCCTTATCATGCATCTGTACACTGTAAGTGGATCGATTGTAATCATGTACGGTCTTTCTGATGACTGGTGAGCACGCAACAAAAGCTTTTCACTGTACCTCGTTACACGTGACAATAAACTAGAACTGAGGCATCTTCAATGCAGCATTATCAAGGAGTTACAGGAGGAGGAGAATCCCTCTGCACTCTTAAAAATGTGCTCCGATTTAGGAATAGGAGGAAATTTTTATTGTCACATGTGACTAGGCATTGCTTGCATACACAATGTATACAAATAGCGGCCGCCTACAAAGTTACAAAGCACTTCCTTTTGTCCCCTCCCCTTCCCCCCCCAACAGTTCCCCACGCCGACTCCCCATTGATCTCTGTCCCCCCCCATTGTCCATTGTTCTTCCCCCTCCTCCCTCATGGCAGTGAGATTTGATCTATCAAAGGTACAAGTGGCATATATCTCCCACAACCTCAGCTCGTAGAGGAGCTTAGCTCCAAATGCAGTATCAACTTGCATTTAATAATACATTATGGCGAGTCCGGAAACTTGTTGGTTGTAGAAGAAGTTTATTGCAGCCGCAATATTCGAATACAGAGTTAAACAACAAGGTAAAGGACAACCATCAAAAACTTACTGTCTTCTTCGAAGACTTCGCCGAACTAACTATTTCGGGCGCCAAACGCGCACATGACATCACTGGCCAATCAGCGATGTCGCTCCCTGGACCAATCCCCATGGTCGCGTTCACACGTGACCTCGCTGGCCAATCCGAGGGTTCGACGACCTGGACCATTCTCTATGGTCGCTACATGACCCCCCCCCAGAACCCGAGGTGCGGAACCTAGCAGGGAGCCGGATTTCGCGACCATAACGAGTACGGAGAGGGACAGCCTGAACCACAGGAGCCGGGGGTTCCGGACTTGGCGGAACAGCCGGAACGGGAGGTCCTGGAGGAACTACCGGAACGGGGGGTCCTGGAGGAACTGCCGGAACGGGGGGTCCTGGAGGAACTGTCGGAACGGGGGGTCCTGGACTGAGCGGAACTAACGGAGGTCGGCCTCTCCTAGGGATTTGACCGACCAGGACTGGTTGATCCGGATCCAAATGTGCAGGTTTGAGCCGGGACACCGAGACGAGCTCACTCTTGCCGCACATGTCTAAGGTGAAGGTAGCCGTTCCCTTACGCAAAACCCGGAACGGCCCTTGATAGACCCTCTGCAACGGGGCGCGATGGGAATCTTTTCGCAGAAAAACGAACTCACAGTCCTTCAGGGAAGGCGGTTCATGTACCATGGGACACCCATGACGTGAAGTCGGAACTGGAGCCAGGGAGCCCACCCGTTCCCGGAGAGATGCTAACACTGATGGGACTGTAGGCAGCTGGTCTGAAGGGTCCGGAAACAGATCTCCGGGTACTCGAAGTGTCGAGCCATATACTAGCTCTGCGGACGACGCACCGAGATCTAGCTTAGGAGCAGTCCGGATGCCCAAAAGAACCCAAGGGAGCTGGTCTACCCAGTCCGGGCTTTCAAGCCTTGCACTGAGGGACGCCTTAAGTTGGCGGTGGAACCTTTCTACGAGTCCATTTGCCTGGGGGTGATATGCAGTCGTGGGTTGTAACTTGGACCCGTACAGTTCTGCGAGCGCGGCCCAGAGGGACGAAGTGAATTGTGGGCCTCTGTCAGTGGTAATAACTGCCGGGACCCCGAAACGAGCTACCCAATGAAGGGCCAAAGTCCTAGCACAAGACGCTGACGAAATATCAGACAATGGGAAAGCCTCTGGCCACCGGGTGAACCGATCCACCACCGTGAGGAGGTGGGTGTAGCCCCGGGAGGAAGGCAAAGGACCGACCAAATCCACGTGGATGTGGAAAAAACGAACAGCCGGGACCTCGAAATCCTGTACGGGGGGCTGGACATGGCGCTGGACTTTAGCGGTCTGACAGGGAACGCAGGCACGCGCCCAACCCGCTACCTGTTTCCGTAGGCCATGCCAGACAAACCGAGCTGCTACCAAAGCAGAGGTGGAGCGGATGGACGGGTGCGCCAGCCCATGAATGGCATCGAAAACCCGGCGCTGAAGGGAGGGCGGTACTACCGGCCTGGGACGGGGAAGAGAAACATCGCACCAGACTTTTGTGCCTTCTGACCCACAAGCTACCTGGGCCAACTTCAATCCCGAAGTGGTGGACTGGTATGCCGAAGCGGTATCCGCTAGAAGCTGTGCCTCCGCAAGCTCTTGGGGATCCACTTCGCAGTCCACCGCCGAAATAGGGGGAAAAGCAGGTCTAGACAGGGCGTCAGCAACGGCATTAAACTTACCCGCGACATGACGGACATCGGTGGTGAATTCGGAGATAGCAGTCAGGTGCCGCTGCTGGCGGGCCGACCATGGGTCAGACAATTTGACAAAAGCAAATGTTAATGGTTTATGGTCCGTAAAGGCCACAAATGGGCGGCCCTCAAGGAAGTACCTGAAATGACGAACAGCTAAATAGAGGGCCAAAAGCTCTCGGTCAAATGCGCTATACTTCAGCTCAGCCGAATTTAGTTGCCGGCTGAAAAACGCCAAAGGCTGCCAACGGCCACCGACCTGCTGCTCCAGAACCCCGCCCACCGCCACGTCAGAGGCGTCAACCGTCAGGGCCGTGGGGGCGGAGGGGCTCGGGTGGACCAACATGGTGGCGTCTGCCAAGGCTGCCTTAGCTGCTGTAAAAGCCGACTCTGCGGTCGGGGACCATATCAACTCTACCGGATTCCCTGCAAGGCACTGGAAAAGTGGGCGCATGACTCTCGCAGCTGCCGGGACGAACCTATGGTAGAAATTAACCATGCCTACGAACTCCTGTAGCCCTTTTACTGTGGTGGGCCTGGGAAATGCCCGGATAGCCTCCACCTTCTCGGGCAAAGGGGAGGCGCCGGCAGGGGTAATTCTGTGCCCTAGAAAATCAAGAGCAGGAAGGCCGAATTGACATTTGGAGGGTTGGATTATGAGCCCGTGGTCTTGGAGCCGCTGGAAAACGGTCCGCAAGTGGGCCTGGTGTTCCTGTACTGAGGTGCTGGCAACCAGGATGTCGTCTAAATAAATAAACAAAAAGGGTAAATCCCGGCCCACACGGTCCATCAGTCTTTGGAAAGCCTGTGCCGCGTTCTTTAAACCGAAAGGCATACGCAACCATTCAAACAACCCGAACGGAGTAATCGTTGCAGTTTTCTGTATGTCCTCCGGTCGCACCGGGATCTGGTGGTATCCTCGCACCAAATCGATTTTGGAGAACACCACCGCTCCTTCCAGCCCAGATGAAAAGTCCTGTAGGTGCGGTATGGGGTAGCGATCAGCCGTGGTGACAGCATTGAGACGCCGATAATCGCCACATGGTCTCCACCCCCCAGATGCCTTGGAGACCATATGTAATGGCGAGGCCCACGGGCTGTCAGACTGACGAACAATTCCCATTTCCTCCATCTTCCTGAACTCTGCCCGTGCCACCACCAGTTTGTCTGGCGGTAGCCTCCTGGCCCGAGCGAAAACAGGAGGGCCTTCGGTGCGGATGTGATGGACCACGCCGTGCTTGGCCGAAGACGTGTCGAAACGTTGAATGAGCAGCTCTGGAAACTCCGCCAGAATCTCAGCATACGAGTCGGGGGCCGCGACGACGGCCTGGACAGTAGGGCTGGGCGAGGAGGCGATTGTCGGAGCGACGTGCTCATCTTCGGCGGAGGGTCGGAGGTCGTTACCGCGGACATCAGGGACCAGTGAAAAAGCCCAGAGAAAATCTGCTCCCAAGATCGCTTGTTTGACGTCGGCTATGATGAATGGCCATTCGTACGTGCGGAGGCCTAACACAAGGGACATCTTCCGTATACCGAAAGTGCGAATTGGGCTGCCATTAACCGCGATGAGGGTGGGACCTGTCTTACCCGATCTGGTTTCGAGGTCGGTCGGCGGCACTATACTGACGATGGCTCCCGTGTCCACCAAATATTCTGTGTCCGTGAATCGATCATGGACATAGAGGCGCCGGTTCTGGCCAATCGTAACTGCCCCTATGTACGATCGGCCGAGGCATTTCCCGCGAAGGTACAAGGTGAGCGGCAGTTGCGGGATTCGCTACCCCATCGTAGGTGATAATAGCACCAGCCGCGCTTGTGCGGATCTTTTTGGCGGGCTTTCGGAGAATTGGCGGGAGACGTGGCGCCATCTTGCCGTCGCTGTGGCGTGGTCACTGATGTCGAGACCTTGTTGATCGAACCGCTTGCCTGGTCCTTTGCCTTGTTTTTAGCCGCTATGAGCACGTCCGCTTTTGCTGCATATGCTTCGAGGTCCTTAAAAGAACAATCCGTGAGCAGCAGTCGGACATCCTCAGGAAGCTTCTCGCGGAATGCCTGTTCGAACATAGGGCAATCCATATGCTCACCGGCTAGCATCATCATTTCGGACATGAGGACGGAAGGCAGTCGGTCTCCAAGATCCGGTAGGTGCAGAAGTCTTGCCGCACCACCATGCTTATTAAACCCGAAGATTCGCAGTAATACTTTCTTCAGGGCCTCGTACTTGCTTTCCGCAGGTGGATTAACGATGAACCGCATCACGCGTGTGGTCGTCGCCGATGATAGAGCGCTGACGAGGTAGTAATACCTCGTGGAGTCGTCCGATATCTTCTTTATATGAAATTGAGCTTCGGTGTGTATAAACCAAGATTGCGGTGCGTGCGTCCAAAACCACGGAAGGTGAACGCTTACCGCGCTTGACTCCGGTGTGCCCGGCGCGGCCATCGCCGACGAGGCGTCGGGTCCCTGCATAGTCGGTGATCGTCCAGATCACGTCGGGATCACCAATATGGCGAGTCCGGAAACTTGTTGGTTGTAGAAGAAGTTTATTGCAGCCGCAATATTCGAATACAGAGTTAAACAACAAGGTAAAGGACAACCATCAAAAACTTACTGTCTTCTTCGAAGACTTCGCCGAACTAACTATTTCGGGCGCCAAACGCGCACATGACATCGCTGGCCAATCAGCGATGTCGCTCCCTGGACCAATCCCCATGGTCGCGTTCACACATGACCTCGCTGGCCAATCCGAGGGTTCGACGACCTGGACCATTCTCTATGGTCGCTACAACATTGCAGTCTTAAATCTTCCAGCAGAGTGCTTTTGAAGTGTAGTTTTGGAAACAGAAGTGGCATCTCTACGCACGGATAGATCTCTCAAAAGCAGAACTCAGACAACCAGCAAGGAATCTGCCCCATGGGGGATAAATATGGAGCAAGCCACTGGGAAAACTCCATTGCCTTTCTTCACAAGAGAGGGCTGGGAGGGTCCTGATGGTTTAGAATGATATGGTCCTACTGCAGGCCAACGGGACCAGCTGAGGTAAGCACCTTGGTCGGCACGAATGAGTTGGGCCGAAGGGCTTGCGTCTGCACTGTGTAACAAAGATACTAGAGGAACAAGATGGACCACTCCGTCAAAATCGCTTATACTGAAGTGTAGCAAAGGAGCCATTTTAGTAAGCAAATCCCCGCCGTTCGCTATGCCTCTCGCAGTGTAATCAGTGTTTTGGGGGAACAGTATGTGTGGTGATACCATTAAAATGCAAAATATATCTCATCTATCAATTCACAGATTTTTCTTTTTAAATGTTTCTGCAAGTTTCTGCCTACTAAAATGGCGCCCTGACGTACTACGGTTTTTAGGGTCGAGTGGTCTATCCTGCTCTGCTCTATTGTCTTTGCTGTGTAACTCCATCCTTCTCTTGCTGTGCACTCGTTACCATTTGCCTGAGAGGCCGCACAAGTGCTCAGCTTATTGTCGTGGTGCAGCCAGCCCAGACACTGAGCCTTGATTCCCGTGCTAAGTCTTGTTGTGCAGATCTATGTGACTATAGATCTGCTTAAACCCACAACCGATTGTGGCTGAAACATCTTGCGGCACCAAGGGGAGGACATTTTGTTTGTTGTGCTGGCGTAAGAACCCGTCGGTACATTATTTCATTGCTGGAACAAAGGCGGAGTTGGTAAATAAATCAAAGGGCTTCTTCTCATTGCCCGTGATGAGAGGATATTGTACTCCATCAAACCCTTTAATCACCTTAAGCAGCTCAATCCAATCACCCCTTAATCTTCTATATCCGATGGACTACAGCACAGAGCACTTCTCCGTATATCCTGAACCAGTGAGGCAAGAGTCTGCTACACAGTTGTTGAGTCCAGTTTAGTTTGTTGTCTCGTGTACCGAGGTACAGTTAAAAGCTTTTGTTGCGTGCTGCCCAGTCAGCAGAAAGACAATGCATGATTACAGTCGAGCCATTTACAGTGCATAGATGCATGATAAGGGGATAACGTTTAGTGCAAGGTTAAGCCAGCAAAGTCCGATCGAGGATAGTCCAAGGGCCACCAAAGAGGTAGATGATCGAAGCAAGGACAGTTCTGAGAGGAGTTTAAGAAGATCATGGTGAAGAAATGTTGCTGCAGGAATAGAGATTTAAGAGTGTGGAACGATTGTAATATGTTTAGTTTAGGTTGGAGATACAGCGCAGAAACGGGCCCTTCGGCCCAACCGAGTCCGCACCGACCAGTGATCTCCGCACACTAACACTATCCTACACACACTAGGGACAATTTACATTTACACCAAGCCAATTAACCTGCAAACCTGTACGTCTTTGGAGTGTGGGAGGAAACCGAAGATCTTGGAGAAAACCCACGCAGGTCACGGGGAGAACGTACAAACTGTGCACAGGCAAGCACCCGTACGTAGCCAGGATTGAACCTGGGTCTCTGGCGCTGTAAGTGCTGCAAGGCAGCAACTCCACCGCAGGGCCACCGTGCAGACCTATGTGATTGTAGATCTGCTTCTGTGGCTTGCACGCAAATAGTCGCCCGGGTTGGGCGCCATCTTGGCATCATTCCAGTGCTGTTGCCGTCTGCTATTACTCTTTCTGTTATAAAGGACAAAATCCGGCTGGCTTTCCGAATGATTGTTGGATACCAGCCCACTGGCCTTTGGTGATGTCTCTGTGCTTGGTCTCTCCATCCCTGCTCTTCCATGGGTCCCTATCCTCACTGTGTTAGCAGTGACTGATTCCTCTCTTTCACCTCAGTGGAGATGGACCTGCACTCCCCTCCTCTGAACTTCCCCTGCAACACTCTCGGGCGGCACGGTGGGCGCAGCGGCAGAGTTGCTGCCTCACAGCGCCAGAGACCAGGGTCCAACCCTGACCGCGGGCGCTGTCTGCACCGAGTTTGTACCTTCTCCCCGATTCCTTCGGGTTCTCCAGTTTCCTCTCGCGTCCCAAGGACATGTTGTCTACTGGTAGTTGTCCCAGGTGTACAGGTGAGTGGAAACTGGGGGGGGGGGGGGGGGGGGGAGGAAGTTGATGGGAATGTGGGAGGAAACAAAAACAAAAATAGTGCAGGATTGACGGGAATGGGTGGTTAATGTCCGGCATGGATTTGGTGGGCTGAAGGGCCCGGTTTCCATTCTGCATCTCTCTACGACTAAATGGCTCATTGCCCTCACCCACTGCCAACCCCTTACGTCAACCCCTTGGGCACCGGTGAAGAGTCTGCAGTCCTTCCCAACCCTATGGTGGACAGGCCAGGGTGGAGCAGAGGGCCGGACGGGTCTCTTTAGAGTTTGGCAGCGTGCGACCGTTCGCCCGCTGCAATCCCAAGTAGCTGAGGTCAGGACACGTACACACTGTACGCGTGATGGGTCTGCACCAGAGGACCGCTCTGCAATGCATCACCAGAGCCTTTGGGAAGCATCTTGCAAAGCCTGTTTATTCACAAAATACCGGAGTAACTCAGCAGGTCAGGCAGCATCTCGGGAGAGAAGGAATGGGTGACGTTTCGGGTCTCTCCTGAGATGCTGCCTGACCTGCTGAGGCACTCCAGCATTTTGGGAATAAATACCTTCGATTTGTACCAGCGTCTGCAGTTATTTTCTTGCACTACCACTTGCAAAGCCTGTATCACACATGGAGCATTAGCTAAGTGCATGATAAAGTACATGCTGCCATTTGTGAGCTAGGGCTTCCCAACATTCACCCAGAGAGTCTCTGAGTGAAGCCATCTATCTGTTACCACGGATCACGCAAGCATTTAGAGAGTGCACTAATAGATTCTCTCCAAGGAGCCTTTACAAGTCATATCATATCATATCATATATATACAGCCGGAAACAGGCCTTTTCGGCCCACCAAGTCCGTGCCGCCCAGCGATCCCCACACATTAACATTATCCTACACCCACTAGGGACAATTTTTTACCTTTACCCAGCCAATTAACCTACATACCTGTACGTCTTTGGAGTAATGACCCAGTTGCATTTCTTTAAAATGATTACTTGGGAACTCCCTGGATTATATATTCACCGGCCTGTGAAATTAAGTTGAACAATAAGGGTTGGTGCTGCACTTCATCCGGCAACAGGTAGGGGCAGCAGGGAAGGCAGGTAGGTCGCTGGTTGTGTTCCAGCCAGCTTTTGGCAAACTCAGCACGTCGACTTAGACGGGCTCCCTCTTCCCCTGGCTGGGTCGAGGGTGAACTGCCTCCACCTCAGCGTCTGTCCGCAGTTCAGCTTGGGGGCCGCAGATTGGTGGTTCCGCCAGTGTGGTGCCCGCCTTCCACCACCAGGGGCGCGCTCCGCCCGACCTAACGGAGTGCCAGTCATCAACGAGGGCCTCAGTGTTGATGAAGTTGGCCTGGGGGAGAGGGCATCGGCATTGGTGTGCTGGTCTTTCCAGTGGATTGCGAGGATATTTAGTTTCGTTTAGTTTAGTTTAGAGACGCAGTACGGAAACAGGCTCCATCAGCCCACCGAGTCCGCACCGACCCGCGATCCCCAGGGATAGCACGCAGCAAAAGCTTTTCACTGTACCTCGCTCGGTACACATGACAATAAACTAAACTCTCCGGCGCATCTGTTGAAGTTGGTGAGAGTTGTTGGGGACATGCCGGACTTCCTAAGACCTCTGAGGCATCGGTGCATTTTCTTGGTTGTTGCTTTAATATGGGTGTTCCAGTAGAAGTTGTTGGTGAGATTTACTCCTAGGAATTTGAAGTTTTCAACCACATCTACTTGCTTCACCTGCCGTTAGGAATCCTGGACCTGACAGCCCCATTTATCCTTCCATCCATTGAAAGTGTTGACCATTAGTGTTGCTGCAGTATTACCCATACCCTTGACCCACATCATCTAGTTGTTGGCATGAAATCCGCAATGGAACCAGCACTGGGCAGCTTATGGATCAAAGCTGCTGCGTGTTTCATTTGCAACGGTATAATTTCCTTTCATTTGATGCACGTCTCCTCAGGGATTCACACAAAACCTCATGACAAAGGCCAGCGACATCATCCCCAGGAGAAAGCCTAACAAACCACACTGATCGCAACCATGCACTAGGCCCGTTCGCCAATCCGCCCCATGTCTTCCAGTTGGGAAGCCATGATGATATTGAATGGCGGCGCTGGCTCGAAGGGCCGAATGGCCTACACCTGCACCTATTTTCCATGTTTCCATGAAGCTCCCACAGGGATCCAAGTCGTGTTGTCTCAGCTCGGAAGTGGCTGATGGTGCCAAGGTCGAGGAACCCTTCCATGCATGGGGCAGGACAAGGCGGTTGGGTGGGTAGTTCATGAAGAGGTCCACTCCTTCCACCATTTTATACCAGGCATCTGCGTGCTCCTGATGCATGGCAAGGTTCAGGGGCGGCACGGTGGCGTGGCGGTAGAGTTGCTGCCTGACAGCGCCAGAGACCCGGGTTCAATCCTGACTACAGGTGCTGACTGTACGGAGCTTTACGTTCTCCCCATCAGCTGCGTGGGAAACCAAAGATCTCGGAGAAAACCCACGCGGTCAGGGGGTGATCGCAAAAACTCCGTACAGGCAGCACCCGTGGTTGGGGTCAAACCCGGGTCTCTGGTGCTGAAAGTGCGGTAAGGCAGCAACTCTATCGCTGTGCCACCATGACGCCCTACCTCCTGCTTTGACAACAGAACGGCCATTTTGAAGTTGAAGTGTCCATCCAACATACCCAGCCCTTCCCCACCAGCCCTGCCCCACCCCAGCTGCCTACCTGACTGGAAATCCAGTCAGACAACCGGTATAACCCAGACTTTAACATCGTGGAGCTCGCGGTCTCTGGTTTGAGACCGACTTCGGGAGCTTCGATCGCCCCGACTGCGGATGGTTCGACTGCCCCGACTGTGGGAGAATAAAGAGGAAGAAGGTTAGACTTTATTGCCTTCCATCACAGTGAGGAATGTGGGGAATCCGCTGTGCTGGATGTTTATGTTAACTTTCATGTTGTTGTGTGTCTTGTTGCTTTTTTTAGTATGGCTGTTTGGTAAATCAAATATCACTGTGCCTTAAATGGTACACGTGTCAATAAAAGACCTTGAACCTTGATAAAGTTGGGCACATATTACATAAAGGAGCCATCATTCTGGAACAGTCCTTACCACCATCGACACCACCATCTGACCAGCCATCCACCACACTTCCTCATTCAATGTTTGATGTGCTCTAAATAGATGCATTATGAGAGGAATGTTACTAGGTCTTGCCCTTTCCTCCCCTTCCAAACGCTCCCTGCAGGCAGGGGTGCAGCAGGAGCTTGAAGCGGTTGCATGTTTCATTTGCAACGGTATAATTTCCCTTCATTTGATGCACGTCCCCTCAGGGATTCTCACAAAACCTCGTGACAAAGGCCAGCGACATCATCCCCAGGAAACCACGCCCAGCGACATCGTCCCCTAACAAACCACACTGACATCAACTGTACACAAGGCCCGTTTGGCAATCCGCCCCATGTCTTCCAGTTGGGAAGCCATGATGATATTGAATGGCGGCGCTGGCTCGAAGGGCCAAATGGTATACACCTGCACCTATTTTACATGTTTCCATGAAGCTCCCACAGGGATCCAAGTCGTGTTGTCTCCACTCGGAAATGGCTGATGATGCCAAGGTTGAGGAACCCTTCCATGCATGGGGCAGGACAAGGCGGTTGGGTGGGTAGTTCATGAAGAGGTCCACTCCTTCCACCATTTTATACCAGGCATCTGCGTGCTCCTGATGCATGGCCTCCAAGGTTCAGGGGCGGCACGGTGGCGCGGAGGTAGAGTTGCTGCCTTACAGCGCCAGAGACCCGGGTTCAATCCTGACCACAGGTGCTGTCTGTATGGAGCTTGTACGTTCTCCCCAACAGCTGCGTGGGAAACCAAAGACCTTGGAGAAAACCCACGCGGTCAGGGGGTGATCGCAAAAACGCCGTACAGGCAACACCCGTAGTTGGGGTCAAACCCGGCTCTCTGGTGCTGAAAGTGCGGTAAGGCAGCAACTCTACCGCTGTGCCACCATGACGCCCTACCCCCTGCTTTGACAACAGAACGGCCATTTTGAAGTTGAAGTGTCCATCCAATATACCCAGCCCTTCCCCACCAGCCCTGCCCCACCCCAGACACTCCTTCCACCATTTACACCAGGCATCTGCGTGCTCCTCCAAAGATCAGCCCATGTGTGGTGTGGGATCCCCTCTACACCCTTTCACATTACTCTGATAGGTGAAGGCACACCCTCTCCCTGGTAGCAACTTACAGAGGAGGTCAACCTTCATTCTGAAGTATGGCCCTGACCCGAAACGTCGCTTTCAGTCTGAAGAAGGGGGCCAACCCAAAACGTCGCTTTCAGTCTGAAGAAGGGTCCGGACACAAAACGTCACCCATCCCTTTTGTCCAGAGACGCTGCCTGTCCGGCTGAGTTACTCCAGCATTATACGTCTACCTTCAGTATAAACCGCCATCTGCATTTCCTTCAAACACGGAGTAATCCTCTCACCCAGTAACTATTGTACTTCAAAGCTTTCAGGCCTCTTTTTCCTCCTCAATGTGGTAACAAGAGAAGGTGGGAATTATCCTGTTTGGGATTAAAAGCAAGACTCCAAGGTGGCACGGTTAATAGAGCCACTGCCTCACAACTCCAGCCACCAGGGTTCAATCCTGGCCTTGTGTGCTGTGTGGAGTTTGCACGTTCTCCCCACGTTCTTCCGCGTGACCAGGTGGGTTTTCCCCGGGTGCTCCGGTTTCCTCCCACATCCCAAAGATGTGCAGTTCGATGGGTTGATTATAAATTGTTCCCTAGTGTGTGGGTGGGTGGTAGAGCGTAAGGGGACAGATGGCAATGTGGTGGGGGGGGGGGGGGGGGGGAGGGGGAGGTTGCAGGGGAAATTAGCGGGGGTTTGTTAAGTGAGTAACACAGAACGTGCTGATGTGAATCCTCCCAAAGGTTTGAAAGGCCTTTGAATGCAAGCGCTGTCTGACGAGCCACGTTTCCACCCTACCTTCTCTTCCGATATGCAGGTGAACCAGAGTTGGCTGTATGCAGTTGTAAGATGTGTCTTGTGTGGATCAACACGAGCCCTGCCTGAGAATCAAAGGCTCAGAGAAAGGCAAAGGTGGTTCCTTGGCAGACTGACAACAGATCAACAAACTTTGTAAACAGTGGAGAGGGAGAACAATCGCCTAATTGTATGTTTGACTGGTTCCCAGAGAAAAAGTATAAATAAAACACAGAGGTGGAACTTGCTGGCGGGTTAGCCTAGGGGGGTGCCTCTCCACTAGCGTTTGGTGTTGTCAGCAGTGGGGGTTCATTGTTGCTTCTGCCCTGCAGCAGTAGATGGGAGTAGGGGGAGGGGGGGGGGTGGGCAATATGGGGTTTCCCAGCATCCACCAAACACTATCCACCACACTGACGTACAGGTTTGTAGGTTACTGTGATCACGTGTCACGTGTGGCTGCGCCTAACGGCTGTGGCTCTCTGGCAGTCTGTCTGTCTATTTTCCTTTTTTTTTGTTTGTGTGTCGGTGTTGGGATGGTTTTTGTTTCTGTTTTTGGCTGTGTATGTGTGAGGGGGGGGGGTGGGGTGGGGCGGGGGAAACCTTTCTTTTATTAGGTCTCTTCCCCGGGGCGCAGCTCGGCCGCGGGGCCTTCCATCGCCCGCAGGGCCTTCCATCGCCCGGCGCGGCGCGGCCGCTGGATTTAACATCGCCGGCGCGGCTCGGCCGCGGGACCTAACAGTGCCCGGCGCTGCTCGGCCACGGGGCCTTCCATCGCCCGGTACGGCCGCGGGACGTTTCAGCGCTCGGTGCGGCTCGGCCGCGGGGCCTTCTATCGCCCGGCACGGCTCGGCCGCTGGACTTAACATCGCCGGCGCCGCTCGGCCGTGGGACTTAGCAGCGCCCGGTGCGGCTCGGCCGCGGTGCCTTCCATCGCCCGGTGCGGCTCGGCCACTGGACTTAACAACGCCGGCCCAGCTCGGCCGCGGGACGTTTCAGTGCCCGGTGCAGCTCGGCCGCGGGGCCTTTCATCCCCTTGCGGGGGCTGTGCGTGTCGGTCGCCTCGGTAGGGGTCGAGCTGCCTGTCCGTGGGCGTGGGGGGGGAAGAGAGTGGAAGTTTTGTTGCCTCTATCACAGTGAGGGGGTGTTTGGAGTCACTGTGATGGATGTTTGTGTTGGGGTCGGGTGTCCTGTGTTCTTTTCTTTTTTGTTGTGTTCTGTGACTGCTGTAATTTTGTTCGGTATCTGTACCGAATGACAATAAAGTTCTGTTAATCGGCTTGGTATGAATGTACAATAGCCCCTGGTGTTAGTGGGATGGTGTTCATGTGTGGGGATCGCTGGTCGGTGCAGGCCCGGTTTGCCGAAGGGCCTGTTTCCGTGTGGTGCCTCTGAACTAAATCTCCACATCCACTCAATCCGGGCCTTTCAGTAAAACGGTCAGGATGACAACGAATGACCACCTTCCAATCTTAGACCTGACACCAACATCTAACGACACAGAAGGAGGCCATTTGGCCCTTTGTGCTCATGCTAGCCACCTGGGGAACAACCCCGATCAGCCTCCTCTTATGTACAACACAATCTGCTGGAGGATCTCAACTCGGGTGGCATCGGTGGAAGGGAACTGGTCAGATAATGCTTCAGGCCGGGGTCCTTCCTCTGGACAGGGGTAAGGGTCCTGAGCCGATGTGCCGACTGCCTGAGAGACCCCGACCTGAATCGTCGATGGTCCAACGGGTTCCCACGTGCAACCTCAGCTCTCCATTTCCCTCCACAGACGATGCCTGACCAACTGAAATCTTCCAGCAGGTAGCTTTGTGCTCAGGACTCCGGCGTCTGCAGTCTCTTGTGTTTCCACCTTCCCCTCATCTCCCGGTCCCCCCGGCAATATGTTTTTTTCCTCGCTCGCGCCCATCTTGCGAACCTTTGCCGACAATCTACTCACTCGGAGTGACTTACAGTAGCCCACTGATCAGAGAGAGCGGGTTGAGTGTGTGGGGCGTGTGTGGGGCGTGTGTGGGGCGTGTGTCCATGAAAACCACACGGACAGAGCAACACAACAGGATTTTGGAGATGTTTCTGCGGGAAGATACTGTTTCGTCCTTGTTAGACAACAGACAATAGACAATAGGTGCAGGAGGAGGCCATTCGGCCCTTCGAGCCAGCACCACCATTCAATGTGATCATGGCTGATCATTCTCAATCAGTACCCCGTTCCTGCCTTCTCCCCATACCCCCTGACTCCACTATCCTTAAGAGCTCTATCTAGCTCTCTCTTGAATGCATCCAGCGAATTGGCCTCCACTGCCTTCTGAGGCAGAGAATTCCACAGATTCACAACTCTCTGACTGAAAAGGTTTTTCCTCATCTCCGTTCTAAATGGCCTACCCCTTATTCTTAAACTGTGGCCCCTGGTTCTGGATTCCCCCAACATTGGGAACATGTTTCCTGCCTCTAACGTGTCCAACCCCTTAATAATCTTATACGTTTCGATAAGATCTCCTCTCATCCTTCTAAATTCCAGTGTATACAAGCCTAGTCGCTCCAGTCTTTCAACATATGACAGTCCCGCCAGTTCCGGGAATTAATCTAGTAAACCTACGCTGCACGCCCTCAATAGCAAGAATATCCTTCCTCAAATTTGGAGACCAAAACTGCCCACAGTACTCCAGGTGCAGTCTCACTAGGGCCCTGTACAACTGCAGAAGGACCTCTTTGCTCCTATACTCAACTCCTCTTGTTATGAAGGTCAACATTCCATTGGCTTTCTTCACTGCCTGCTGTACCTGCATGCTTCCTTTCAGTGACTGATGCACTAGGACACCCAGATCTCGTTGTACGTCCCCTTTTCCTAACTTGACACCATTCAGATAATACTCTGCCTTCCTATTCTTACCACCAAAGTGGATAACCTCACACTTATCCACATTAAACTGCATCTGCCATGCATCCGCCCACTCACACAACCTGTCCAAGTCACCCTGCAACCTCATAGCATCTTCCTCACAGTTCACACTGCCACCCAGCTTTGTGTCATCTGCAAATTTGCTAATGGTACTTTTAATCCCTTCATCCAAGTCATTAATGTTAACGGAGGCAAGGTGTTCCGATGGTCACCATGAACACCATGGTCGACCAGGAAAAAAGGAGTGCAGTTGTCAACATGTCCGTGAGATTTGAGGGGAAGGTTGAGTCTAGCTTCATATAAGCGGCCCCTGTGGACAAGAGATGGCCAAAGTGAAAATACTTGCGGTTGCCATTTTTCACTGGGGTTTGGTCTGTCCTTAACAGCCACTGCTGTGATGCCAATGTAACATCAGAATCAGAATCAAAATCAGAATAGCCTTTATTGTCATCCACAAAAAAACAAGTCTTTTGGACGAAATTCCGTTACCCACAGTCCAACAATAAGAGCAATAAAGATAAGCAATAACACACACAATCACAAACCAACACGAAACAAAAAGAAACATCCATCACAGTGAGTCTCCTCCAGTCACCTCCTCACTGTGATGGAAAGCCAGAATGTCTTTTCTCTTTCCCTGCCGTCTTCTCCCGCGGTCAGGCTGTTGAAGTTGCCACGTCGGGGCGGTCGTGGCTCCCGACATTGAAGCCCCCGCCGGGCGGAGAAAATCCCGCGGTCTGTTCCAGGCCGCGCCGGACGGTGAAAGTTCCGCAGCGGGCCGACCCAAGCCCCGCGATTCGGGGCGGGCGAAGACGCTGCCGCTGCCGGAGCTCCCGATGTCGGCCCCCACCCAGGGCAGGGCCTGCGAGCTTCCGATATCCACGCGGCCCGCAGCCGGAGCCTCCGAAGGCGAGTCGCAGCCGCTCTCGCAGCGCCACCACAGCCTCCGAAGGCAGCCAGCGCCGCAGATGGTAAGTCCGGTCCGCGGGCTCTGTGAACCCGAGCCCCAGGTGGTCCCAGGTGGAGGCCGCCAGCTCCAGGTGTTTGCCCGATGGTAGACCGCAGCGGGAACGGAGACACGGCCCAGATAAAAGGCCGCGTCTCCGTACGGAAGAGACAATTTTACAGTTCCCCCCCCCCCCCCCACACATAGTACACAACCACAAAAAACACTACATCACATCTAAACACTACAATCAAGACAAAAAACAACAAAAACACAAAAGACAAACGGACTGCAGGTAAGCCGCAGCTGCTAGAGCAGCACTGACACATCCAATGCCGCCACATCATACTGGACGTGCATGCCCCGTGCCAACACAAGTGCCGAGAGAGTTTAGGGTTGAAGTTCCAGCACAAAGGGAGATGCTGCCTCCTGTAAATAGATCACGAGGATCAAAACCGACCCGACTGGTTAGCCGAGAGAGAGAGAGAGAGAGAGAGAGGAAATTCCCCACATGTCTCGGCGCTGCTGTAATGCACGATCTGGCTCATTGTAGGGTTTAGACAATAGACAATAGACAATAGACAATAGGTGTAGGAGTAGGCCATTCAGCCCTTCGAGCCAGCACCGCCATTCAATGCGATCATGGCTGATCATTCTCAATCAGTACCCCATTCCTGCCTTCTCCCCATACCCCCTCGCTCCGCTATCCTTAAGAGCTCTATCTAGCTCTCTCTTGAAAGCATTCAGAGAATTGGCCTCCACTGCCTTCTGAGGCAGAGAATTCCACAGATTCACCACTCTCTGACTGAAAAAGTTCTTCCTCATCTCCGTTCTAAATGGCCTACCCCTTATTCTTAAACTGTGGCCCCTTGTTCTGGACTCCCCCAACATTGGGAACATGTTTCCTGCCTCTAATGTGTCCAATCCCCTAATTATCTTATATGTTTCAATAAGGTTTGTGACCGCTGATGCAAGTACCACCAATGGCCCAGAGACAGCAAGTGCAGATGGCTTCCCGCTCACTTTATAAAGCAGAGAGCTTGGGAGAACGTTCAGGGCCGGATGAACTTTCAGAACGGGGATTGGGTGGAGCCATTTGCAGATTTACTTGAGACAAGAAGGATGTTAATTTCAATGTGTTGAGGTGAATCGGGGCTAGTGATGACAGGATAGACTGAGATCATCTCTCAGTCTGGTGGCACATCAACATCCCTTCAGAATTCCACTCACCTCTCCCAATATCTCCAGAGGCCAGACGTTGCAACCCCTCCCTCCGTCAAGCTGGTCGAGCTGCTGCCTGACACCTCCAGAGACCCATGTTCCATCCCGACCTCAGATGCTGTCCGCATGGAGTTTGCACGTTCTCCCTGTGACTGCGTGGGTTTCCTCCAGTTGCTCCGGCCTCCTCCTACACCACAAGGAGAACGGGGCTAGGAGGGAGAGATGGATCAGCCATGATTGAATGGCAGAGTAGACCTGATGGCCTAATTCTGCTTATAGACAATAGACAATAGACAATAGACAATAGGTGCAGGAGGAGGCCATTAGACCCTTCGAGCCAGCACCGCCATTCAATGTGATCATGGCTGATCATTCTCAATCAGTACCCCGTTCCTGCCTTCTCCCCATACCCCCTGACTCCGCTATCCTTAAGAACTCTAGCTCTCTCTTGAATGTATTCAGAGAATTGGCCTCCACTGCCTTCTGAGGCAGAGAATTCCACAGATTCACAACTCTCTGACTGAAAAAGTTTTTCCTCATCTCTGTTCTAAATGGCCTACCCCTTATTCTTAAACTGTGGCCCCTGGTTCTGGACTCCCCCAACATTGGGAACATGTTTCCTGCCTCTAACGTGTCCAACCCCTTAATAATCTTATACGTTTCGATAAGATCCCCTCTCATCCTTCTAAATTCCAGTGTATACAAACTTCTATCGCTTATGATCTTGTGATGTCTGTAAAAACCGCCCCTGGTCTGCAAGGAGTGGATGTGAAAGTGGGATAACATCACACTGATGGGAGCGGGTGATTGATGGGCAACGTGGACTCAGTGGGCCGAAGGACCTGCTTCCAGGCCCTATCTCTAAACAAACGGGGCTGAGAACCCAGCTATTCTGCTGCTCCTCCGGGCATCCAATCAGTCTGAAGAAGGGTCTCGGCCCGAAACGTCACCTATTCCTTTTCTCCGCAGATGCTGTCTGACCGGCTGGGTTACTCCAGAGTCTGTCCAATGCTACATCCCAGCCCCAGCCACTCTGTAACTGCAGAAGGGCCGCGAGCTGAAAGGTCGTCTGGCCATGCCATTCCCACAGATGCTGCCTGACCCGCTGAGTTCCTCCAGCACTCTGTGCTTGACTCTGTAACTGGCCCACATTGCCATCCACTTGGCAGCCCCTAAAGTGAGGCCGGGGTCCAGTCGCACCTGAGAGCCGTCAGACTTTGAAGCGTGAAAGCGGACTTCGATTCCGTTGTCCCGTGTTTATTTTCGTGTGTGTTTTGACATCTATTTTGCCACGAAAGGCATAAGGTGAAAGAGGATTCCTTGAGGCGGTGAGGTGTGTGAAAACGTACTGGCACAAAGACAGAGGAAGCAGTAATGAGTAGACAATAGACAATAGACAATAGGTGCAGGAGGAGGCCATTCGACCCTTCGAGCCAGCACCGCCATTCAATGTGATCATGGCTGATCATCCAGAATCAGTACCCCGTTCCTGCTTTCTCCCCACATTCACTGCCTGCTGTACCTGCATGCTTCCTTTCACTGACTGATGCACTAGGACACCCAAATCTCGTTGTACGTCCCCTTTTCCTAACTTGACACCATTCAGATAATACTCTGCCTTCCTATTCTTACCACCAAAGTGGATAACCTCACACTTATCCACATTAAACTGCATCTGCCATGCATCCGCCCACTCACACAACCTGTCCAAGTCACCCTGCAACCTCATAGCATCTTCCTCACAGTTCACACTACCACCCAGCTTTGTATCATCTGCAAATTTGCAAATGGCACTTTTAATCCCTTCATCCAAGTCATTAATGTACAGAGTAGGAAGGAACTGCAGATGCTGGTTTACACTGAAGATAGACACTAAATGCTGGAGTAACTCAGCGGGACAGGTGGCATCACTGGAGAGACGGGTGGGCCTGCTTCTGCACTGTATCTCTAAGCTAAACGAAACTAAAAAATCTTGTGGTCCACATTCAACACCGAGGAGGGTTAGCAATTACTGATTCCATCCCTCTCCCCTTCTGCTCATGGATGCAGGTGATGATGCTCGTCATTACAGAAACATAGAACCATAGACAATAGGTGCAGGAGGAGGCCATTCGGCCCTTTGAGCCAACACCGCCATTCAATGTGATCATGGCTGATCATCCAGAATCAGTACCCCGTTCCTGCTTTCTCCCCATATCCCCTGATTCCGTTAGCCCCAGGACCTAAATCTAGCTCTCTCTTGAAAACATCCAGAGAATTGGCCTCCACTGCCTTCTGCAGCAGAGACTTCCACAGATTCACAACTCTCTGGGTGAAAAAAGTTTTTCCTCATCTCAATCCTAAATGCCTACCCCTTATTCGCAAACTGTCACCCCTGGTTCTGGACTCCCCTAACATTGGGAACATGTTTCCTGCATCTAGCTTGTCCAATCCCTTAAGAATTTTATATGTTTCTATAAGATCCCCTCTCATCCTTCTAAATGTCAGTGAATATAAGCCCAGTCGAACCATTTTTTTGATCAGAATACCCATTCTGATATCCCGCCAGCTCAGATTTTAAAAAAACAATAAACTTCATTGGGAATTAAAAGTTCACACAAAACAAAAACTATGCTAAAAATTATTCAAATATTCTCACTGTCAAAACATTCAATAGTTTAGATTTAGATTTTTTACATTTAGAGATACAGCGCGGAAACAGGCCCTTCGGCCCACCCAGTCCGTGCCGCCCAGCGATCCCCGCACATTAACACTATCCTACACACTCTAGGGACATTTTTTACATTTACCCAGTCAATTAACCTACATACCTGTACGTATGGGAGTGTGGGAGGAAACCGAAGATCTCGGAGAAAACCCACGCAGGTCACGGGGAGAACGTACAAACTCCTACAGACGGCGCCCGTAGTCAGGATCAAACCTGAGTCTCCGGCGCTGCATTCGCTGTAAGGCAGCAACTCTACCGCTGCATCACCGTGCCGGTGTCTTATTCATTTGTGTCACACCTACACTGAATCTTCAAACACCTCCTGAGTAATTCATTTGTAATCACATATTGTCTTTCCGCTGACTTGATAGCACACAACGGAAGCTTTTCACTGTACCTCGGTACACGTGATAATAAACTGAACTGAACTGAGGTGACATCTCACGCAGAAGATAGGCACAAAAAGCTGGAGTAACTCAGCGGGACAGGCAGCATCGGAGAGAAGGAATGGGTGACGTTTCGGGTCGAGACCCTTCTTCAGACTGATTAGGGATAAGGGAAACGATAGATAGAGACGGTGACGTGGAGAGATAAAGAGTAATGGATGAAAGATGTGCAAAAAAGTAACGATGATAAAGGAAGCAGGCCACTGTTAGCTGTTTGTAGGGTGAAAATCCAGAACCAGGGGCCACAGTTTAAGAATAAGGGGTAGGCCATTTAGAACGGAGATGAGGAAAAACTTTTTCAGTCAAGAGAGTTGTGAATCTGTGGAATTCTCTGCCTCAGAAGGCAGTGGAGGCCAATTCTCTGAATGCATTCAAGAGAGAGCTAGATAGAGCTCTTAAGGATAGCGGAGTCAGGGGGTATGGGGAGAAGGCAGGAACGGGGTACTGATTGAGAATGATCAGCCATGATCACATTGAATGGTGGTGCTGGCTCGAAGGGCTCGAAGGGCCGAATGGCCTCCTCCTGCACCCATTGTCTGTTGTCTATTGTCTAGAGCCCCACACCACCTACGTCTTGATCTCATAGGGTGTTAGTATTCCCCACACTGATCTCACCATCCTCAATGTCTTTCCCCTTGGTGAATACAGATGAAAAGCACTCATTAAGTAGCTTGCTTACATCCCAAGCATTCTCCTTGGTTAGCCTCTTGTTTTTAATACAAGTTTAAAAAGCCTTAGGATTTTCTTTAATCCAACTTGCCAGTGATATTCATGACACCTTTTGGCCCTTGCAATTGTCCACTTGAGTCCTTTCCTGATTGCTTTGCACTTCTCAAAAGCTCCATCTGATTTTGTCTTTCCTTACATCAGCTTCCTTTTCTCTTTTGACCAACTTTGCAACTTATTTGGTCATCCAAGTTTCCTTGGTTTACCATTCTTATCTCTTCTCATAACAGGAAAATGCTGGTTATGAAACCTGATCGGCTGGCTTTTAAACAACTCCCACATGTCCAGTGTAGACTTACCCAATAACAACTGCTCCCAATTTACACTCCCTAGCTCCTGCCAAATCATGTTGGAATCTGCCTTACCCTAAAATAGCACCTACCTCCAAAGTCCAGACTTATCCTTATTCAGAGTGTCGGAAGGAACTTAAACTGGTGATAGACACAAAGGAACTCCAATTACACTACAATATTAATTTCTGTTTGTTTTTTTGTGTACGTATGTGTGCATGTACACACACACACACACACACATATCTATATATATATATATTTCTCAACTTTGTAGCTCTTTGATACTCTTCTTTTCCATATATGTTTGAGAGTGTGTGGTGTGTCGTGTGTTGGAGTGTGTGTGTGTGTCTCTGTGTGGGAATGTGGGAAGATCACACATCGTATAAGACGGGAACTGTAACTGTAACATTCTCTCTCCAGAACGGAGACGCGACCTTTGTTCTGTGTCGTGTCTCCGTTCCCGTTGCGGCCTACCACCGGCCATGCACCTGGGACCACCTGGGTCTCTGGTTCGCAGAGCCCGCGGTCCGGACTCACCACCTGCGGCGCTGGCTGCCTGCGAATGCTGCGGGAACGGCTGCGACTCGTCTCCGGAGGCTCCGGCGCGGGCCGCGTGGACGTCGGAAGCCCGCAGGCCCCTGGATGGGGGCCGACATCGGGAGCTCCGGCAGCGGCAGAGGCAACGTGTCCGCCCGCCCCGACTCGCGGGGCTTGGGTCGGCCCGCCACGGACCTTTCACCATCCGGCGCGGCCTGAAATAGGCCGCGGGATTTTTTTTTCACCGCCCAGCGGGGGCTTCAATATCGGGAGCCCCGACCGCCCCGACGTGGCAACTCCAACAGCCTGACCGCGGGACAAGACGGCAGGGAAGAGAAAAAGACATTCTGGCCTTCCATCACAGTGAGGAGGGACTGGAGGAGACTCACTGTGATGGATGTTTCTTTTTGTTTGGTGTTAGTTGTGATTGTATGTGTTATTGCATTTTTATTGATTAATCTTATTGGTCTTATTGTTCAACTGTGGGTAATGTTTCATTTTACTACACATTTATGTGTATGTGACAAATAAACGACTATTGACTATTGACTATTGACCATAAAACATATGAGCAGACTTAGGCCATGTATGTATATGGATGTGTACACCGATCAGCCAAAACATTACGACCGCCTGCCTAATAAGCTGTTGGTCCTCCGGGTGCCGCCAAAACAGCACCCACCCGCCGAGGCATGGACTCTACAAGACCCCTGAAGCTGTTCTGTGGTATCTGGCACCAAAACATTAGCAGCAGATCCTTCAAGTCCTGTAAGCTGCGATCCAGCACATCCCACAGATGTATCGACTTGTCGGTCCAGCACATCCCACAGATGCTCAATCGGATTGAGAACACTTCATCATGTTCCTCAAACCATTCCCGAACAATGTGTGCAGTGTGGCAGGGCGCATTATCCTGCTGAAAGAGGCCACTGCCATCGGGGAATACCATTGCCATGAAGGGGTGTACCTGGTCTGCAACGATGTTTAGGAGGTGACACGTGTCAAATTGACGTCTATATGAATGGCCGGACCCAGGGTTTCCCAGCAGAACATTGCCCAGAGCATCACACTCCCTCCACCGACTTGTAGTGTTCCAGCAGTTGGTCGGACCAGACGGGATAGCCTTCGTTGCCCTCGTGCATCGATGAGCCCTGGGCGCCCAACACCCTGTCGCCAGTTTGTGGTTTGTCCCTCCTCGGACCACTGTCGGTCGGTACTCACCACTGCTGACCGGGAGCACCCCACAAGCCTTGCCGTTTCAGAGATGCTCTGACCCAGTCGTCTGGCCATAACAATTTGGCCCTTGTCAAAGTCGCTCAGGTCTTTACTCCTGCCCATTTCTCCTGCATCCAACACAATCAACTTCAAGAACTCACTGTTCACTTGCTGCCTAATATATCCAACCCCTTGACAGGTGCCATTGTAGCAAGATAATCAATGTTATTCACTTCGCCTGTCAGTGGTCATAATGTTTTGGCTGATCGGTGTATATATATGGCTCTTAAACGACTCCCACATGTCCAGTGTAGACTTACCATATAACAATTGCTCCCAGTTTACTCTCCCTAGCTCCTGCCTAATCATATATATATATATATATATTTAATCATATATATACACCCACACACACACACACACACGCATATATATATATACATACGTGTGTGCATGTGTGTGTGTATATATATTTATACATGTGTGTGTGTGTATAATTATTATATAATATAATTTTATCTATTATATAATATATATGTGCATGGGTGGGTATGTGTGTATATATACACACACTGAACTATATATACACACACACTGATATATATTATATAATAGATAAAATTACATTATATATGTGTGCATGGGTGGGTATGTGTGTATATATACACACACTGAACTTTTTTCTCTCTCGTTTATTATATTGTTTACCATGCACTATGTTTACTTGTCCTGTTGTGTTGCTGCAAGTAAGAATTTCATTGTTCTATCTGGGACACGTGACAATAAAACACTCTTGACTCCTGACATTGAGCCAACAGTCATGTCTCTCTCACAACCAAGTCTCCATAATGGCCACGACATCATAACTCTAAACACAAACACAGACACACACACACACACACACACACACACACACACACACACACACACACCCTCATATACCAGCGCACACCCGTGCACACTCACATCAGTGCACAGCATCGATGCATGCACACACCCCAACACACACACGCACACACAAATACACACATGGCGC
Source organism: Rhinoraja longicauda (assembly GCF_053455715.1). Lineage (NCBI taxonomy): Eukaryota > Metazoa > Chordata > Chondrichthyes > Rajiformes > Arhynchobatidae > Rhinoraja > Rhinoraja longicauda. Next base: position 7,500,932 of record NC_135962.1, on the reverse strand, counting down.
AGCGGAAGAGTTGCTGCCTTACAGCGAATGCAGCGCCAGAGACTCAGGTTCGATCCCAACTACGGGTGCTGTCTGTACGGAGTTTGTACGTTCTCCCCGTGACCTGCGTGGGTTTTCTCCGAGATCTTCGGTTTCCTCTCACTCATATGCACTCGTTCCCCGATATATTAACTGATTAACTTTCCAAGGGGTGTTGTTTACAATTCCCATCACCTTGTGGTATTGTTCCAAGTAGCTGTGAGAACCCCATGAGTGTGTAAGTCCTACCATGCAAGTCCAACCCCGGTTTACAATTAATACCAAAATGCAACATCTCGCATTTATCTGAATTAAGCTTCCGTGGTCCACTACTGTATTGTAATTCATTAATTCATTAGCCCAGTATGTAAAACCGTACAAGGAATTTGATTTGCTATACAGTCATACCAAAAACGCAACAAGGTGCGCAGCGGTAGAGTTGCTGCCTTACAGCGAATGCAGCGCCGGAGACTCAGGTTCGATCCTGACTACGGATGCTGTCTGTATGGAGTTTGTACGTTCTCCCCGTGACCTGCGTGGGTTTTCTCCGAGATCTTCGGTTTCCTCCCACACTCCAAAGACGTACAGGTTTGTAGGTTAATTGGCTGGGCAAAGGTAAAAATTGTCCCTAGTGGGTGTAGGATAGTGTTAGTGTGGCGGCACGGACCCGGTGGGCCGAAGGGCCTGTTTCTGCGCTGTATCTCTAAATCTAAAATCTAAAAAATACACAGAGGACATATGTGAATCTGTGGAATCCATTGCTGTAGACAGCTGTGGAGGCCAAGACATTGGGTATTTTTAAAGCAGAGATTGATGGGTTCTTGATTTGTAAGGGCATCAAGATAGGAGAATGGGGTTGAGAGGGAAAAATAGATTAGCTATAGTTGAATGGTGGAGTAGATCTGATGGGCTGAATGGCCTAAGCCTGCTCCCATGTCTCATGGCGTGAACCTCCCACACAGAGACACCCATACGCACACACACCAACACACCACAGACTCTCAAACATATGGAAAGGAAGGGTATGAACGAGCTACAAAGTTGTGGATCATTCCTCTTGGGACGTTTCATGATGTTCCCCTTGAAGCTCACTCTTTGGAAAGTGCCTCAGAAGGGTAGGCACTGCCACCTAGGGGCAGCACTGGGGGTAACATCCTGTAGGGATTGCATTCACAGTTCAGCCCAGCTGCTGCCCATCCCGGTTTCCATCTGTTTACCGACTCTCCTTGGGAACACTAGCCTCCCTATGTCCATCAACGCCCCTTCCAACCCAAGCATGAGTGAACTCACACCTGATCTTTGCATTTTTGGGAGCGGGCAAGATCATCTCTGACCCCTCTCACCCTGGCCACAAACTCTTCGAAGCACTTCCCTCTGGAAGGCGACTCCGGACTATCAAAGCAGCCACAGCCAGACATAAAAACAGCTTTTTTTCCCACGAGTAGTAGTTCTACTCAATAACCAAAGTCTGGAGTCTCTTTTTTTGCTCTGGTTTATTTTCACCCACATGTTTAGACCGTAATGTGGTCTCCTTATTGTTTTGATGTAGTTATGCTTTATTCTTAATTGTTAACTGTATGTTTGTGTTGTCATTTGTGAGCGGAGCACCAAGGCACATTCCTTGTATATGCACATACTTGGCCAATAAACTTATTCATTCATTCATTCATTCATTCATTTAACAATGCTCCCATTAATTGTTGACTTTGGGAAAGGGAAATTGGGAAACCACGCACCAGTTTTCATTGAAGATAGACACAAAATGCTGGAGTAACTCTGGAGTAACAGGCAGCATCTCTGGAGAGAAGAGTCCCAGAGGCCAAAGATTCTGAGGAAGGGTCTCGAACCGAAGCGGCACCCATTCCTTCTCTCCCGAGATGCTGCCCATCCCGCTGAGTTACTCCTGCATTTTATGTCTATCTTCGGTGTAAACCAGAGTCTACAGTTCCTTACTACTAGGGTTGCCAACTGTCCCGTATTAGCCGGGACATCCCGTATTTTGGGCTAAATTGGTTTGTCCCGTAAGGGACCGCCCTTGTCCCGTATTAGGCCTGGGGTGGGGCACTGTAGGCCCGGACGCTGTAGGCCCGGACGCTGTAAGTCCGGACAGTGTAGGTCCAGGGGCCCGGGTGCTGCCTAACGGAGGTTGCATAGCAACCCACCTCCTGGCCCGGTCGGCCGCCATTGGTGGAGCGGGAGCACGTGGCCGCTGGCTGGGTGAGGTCACGTGGGGCGCGGGGCGGTGACGTCACCTTGTCCCTTATTTGAGAGTGAGATAGTTGGCAACCCTACTAACTGCACATACCGGTTTTCATTTATGCTTCAGTGTTGGAGAGAGTAAGCAACTTCAAATTCCTGGACCTTCACATCTTGGATGAGCTGGTCTGGGCCCAGCACCTAGATGTAACTATGAAGAAAACCCATCCAGCATCTCTACTTTCTTAGAGGTTTAAAGGGATCTGGTGCGTCACTGAATACTCTAAAAGACCTCTGCAGGTGCACTGTAGAACGTATCCTGACTGCTTGCAGTATGGCCTGGTGGAGCAATTCCACAGCACAGAAATGCAAGAGGGTGCAAAGAGGTGTGCACTCAGTCCCCCCACCATTGAAAACATCTACAAAAGCTCTTCACTGTGTTGTACACATGGCAATAAACTCAACTAAATGAAATTAAACTAAACTAAACTAAATTAAACTAAATTAAATTAAATTAATCTAAATTAAACCAAATTAAATAAACGAAACTAAACGAAACGAAACGAAATGAAACTAAACTAAACTAAACTAATTTAAACTAAACTAATTTAAACTAAAACTAAAACTAAAACTAAAACTAAAACTAAAACTAAAACTAAAACTAAAACTAAAACTAAAACTAAAACTAAAACTAAACTAAGTTAAACTACACTAAACTAAACTAAACTAAACTAAACTAAACTAAACTAAACTAAACTAAACTATACCAAACTAAACATAAGGCGCCACCTCAAAAAGGCAGCATCTTCCATCAAGGACCCCACCGTTCGGGCCCTGCCCTCATCTCACTGCTGCCTTGGGACAAGACGTACAGAAGCCTGCAGTCCCACACCACCGGGTTCAGGAAGAGCTATTTTCCTACCAGCAGGTTCATGAACCAACCTGAACAACCCTAATCCTACTTTGACAACGGAACACCGTGGACCACCACCCGGACCATGGGTAGTATAAGAAAATAACTGCAGATGCTGGTACAAATCGAAGGTATTTATTCACAAAATGCTGGAGTAACTCAGCAGGTCAGGCAGCATCTCGGGAGAGAAGGAATGGGTGACGTTTCGGGTCGAGACCCTTCTTCAGTCTGGAGAGACTTCTTCAGTCTGAAGAAGGGTCTCGACCCCAAACGTCACCCATTCCTTCTCTCCTGAGATGCTGCCTGTCCTGCTGAGTTACTCCAGCATTTTGTGAATAAATACCCAGACCATGGGGATTTGTTTCCCAATGCGTTTTGCGATGATGTCGATACGGTGCGATGCGATAGAACGTTATTTATCCCAGGAGGCCAGGAGGGAAATAATTGACCTGCCGACAGTCATGAAACACAAAATACATGAAACATGAGATTAAAGTGAGGAGTGGAAAGGATTGGGGATGTGCAGAGATTGGGGAGGAAGGGGAGTCAGTCTCAGTATCTGTAAACTAAACTAGAGAAGGGGGCTGCAGAGAGGAGGACGGAGGGAGATGGCGGCACAGCGCTCTTGCCCTCAAGATAGGCTGCAGGAGGCGACTCCTGGGGAACAAGGGCTGAAGAGACCGTGCAAGGAGAGGGACGGCGGTTCGCGGGACGACCAGAATGGAGGCGATGGCTGCAACAGGCCTTATTGGCCAGCAGAGGCTGGGACTGTAAGATGGCACCAAAATGGCGACTCTTGCACACCGACTCAGTGGGCTGTTCTGTACATCCTGTATTAACCAAGGAATTGTGCTCATGTATTCAAGATTCAAGATTCAAGATATCTTTATTTGTCATCCAAAAAACAAGTTTTTTGGACGAAATTTCGTCACCCACAGTCCAACAATAAGAGCAATAAAATAAGCAAATTACACAACCCCAACCAACACAAAACCCCCCAAAAAGAAACATCCATCACAGTGAGTCTCCTCCAGTCCCCTCCTCACTGTGATGGAAGGCCAGAATGTCTTTTTCTCTTCCCCTGCCGTCTTCTCCTGCGGTCAGGCTGTTGTCGTTGCCATGTTCCAGGCTGCGCCGGACGGTGAAATGTCCGCAACGGGCCGACCCAAGCCCCGCTGCAAGTCGGGGCGGTCGGGGCTCCCGACATTGAAGCCCCTGCCGAGCAGAAAAAATTCCGTGGCCTATTTCAGGCCGCGCCGGACGGTGTAATGTCCGCGGCGGGCCGACCCAAGCCCCGCGATCCGGGGCGGGCGAACACGCTGCCGCTGACGGAGCTCCCGATGTCGGCATCCACGCGGCCCGAGCCTAAGGCGAGTCGCAGCCGCTCCCGCAGCCTCCGAGAACGGCCGGCTCCGCTGATGGTGAGTCCGGTCCGCGGGCTCTGCGAACCAGAGCCCTGGAGGCCGCCAGCTCCAGGAGTTGGGCCGATGGTAGGCCGCAGCAGGAACGGAGACACGGCCCAGAACACAAAGGTCGGGTCTCCGTTCGGAAAGGACACATATTTACAATGTTACAGTCCCCCCCCTCCCCCCCACATACACACACAGTACACAAACACAAAAACACCACATCACAACTACAATTAAGACAACAAAAACAACAAAAACACAAAGACAAATGGACTGCAGGTAAGCCGCAGCTGCTAGGGCAGCGCCGCCATCTTCAGCTGTATGGTGATAGCCTTGCTGGTCTGTATGGAAAAAAAAGTATTTCACCGTACCTTGGTATACACGACAATAAAGAAACCATTGAACCATTGAACCTGCTCCCCTTTGACCCTGGTGTGGGAAGGAACTGCAGATGATGGTTTGCGCTGAAGGTAGACAGAAAATGCTGGAGTAACTCAGCAGGACAGGCAGCATCTCTGGATAGAGGGAATGGGTGACGTTTCGGGTCGAGACCCTTCTTCAGACCCGAAACGTCACCCATTCCTTCTCCCCAGAGATGCTGCTTTTCCCGCTGAGTTACTCCAGCATTTTGTGTCGATCCACCTTAGTTTCTCTTGTCATTAACACGCACCATGGCCAAATAACCCACTGCTCTGCCCTTTGGATATGGTGGGGGGGGGGGGGAGGGAATTGAGGCGCCCGGAGACATCAAAGGGAGAACGTGCAAACTCCACACAGACAGCACCATAGATGGGGCTCAAAGTTAAGTAGCTGGAGCTGGAAGGCAGCAGGGTTATGCCACCACATCGTGTACGATCACTTTCTGCTGCCCCTCTCTTCACTGCTTTTTGGGTATTTACTTTAAGGTTAGTTCAAGCGTTCACTCGTTGTCTGGGCTTCCATCAGATGCAAGCTAGACTTTTATGCGGCCAATTTGCAAAATTACTGGCTTGTCTTTCCAGAAAGCTTTTGCAAGGGTCAAGTTACAGAAAGGGCCAGCCTGAGTGGGGCTGGGCGAGTTAATAGACAAAGACCTGTCTGAATGAAAGAGCGGCTGGGCACCTGGGACGCCTCAGCCGGGAGTTGGCAGCAGGATTCGAACCTCTCTCACGTCCCCACAGCTCAGGGCCGGTCCACTCGTGGGTCACCAGGGAGAGGGATCACCGAGGCACTGTCTCCAGTTTCACCAGCCAAAAGAAACTCAAGGCTTCCCAGCTCCAAGGACGCAGTGCGGCCCATGTTTGTGCAAGACAATAAGGAGTCACAGTTTAAGAATAAGGGGTAAGGCATTTAGGACTGAGATGAGCTCAAACTTTTTCACCCAGAGAGTTGTGAATCTGTGGAGTTCTCTGCCACAGGAGGCAGTGGAGGCCAATTCACTGGATGCATTCAAAAGAGAGTTAAATTTAGCTCTTAGGGCTAACAGGATCAAGGGATATGGGGAGAAAGCAGAAACGGGGTACTGATTTTGGATGATCAGCCATGATCATATTGAATGGCGGTGCTGGCTTGAAGGGTCGAATGGCCTACTCCTGCACCTATTTTCTATGTTTCTAACTCCATACAAACCATACTCTCAGCCAAGCAACTTAAAAACAGAAACATAGAAACATAGAAAATAGGTGCAGGACTAGGCCATTCGGCCCTTCGAGCCAGCACCACCATTCAAAGTGATCATGGCTGATCATCCAGAATCAGTACCCCGTTCCTGCTTTCTCCCCGTATCCCTTGATTCCATTAGCCCTAAGAGCAAAATCTAACTCTCTCTTGAGAGTGCTGGAAATACTCAGCAGGTCAGGTCACATCTGTGGGGGGAGAAACGGTCAATGGTTCATGTCAAAGACCGTTTGATCAGATTGGGAACGATCCGAAGGAAGCTTGTTAAGCTACAAGGAGAGAGAGTTGTCTCATGAATAAAACTGGGGTGACCAAGGTTTTCTGCTCACTCTCTGGCCTTATGGATATCCTGGTTGCCAGCCATTTCAGCTCCCCTTCCCATTCTGATACCCATCTGTCTGTGCTAGGCCTTCTGGCCTTCTCCATCAGGGTGACACCGAATGCAAACTTGAGGAACACCACCTCATATTCCACCCAGCAACATGAACGTTGAAATCTCACTTCAGTTTAGTTTATTGTCACGTGTACCGAGCGAGGTACAGTGAAAAGCTTTTGTTGCATGCTAACCAGTCAGCGGAAAGACAATACATCAGAAGCAGAATAGCCTTTATTGTCATCCAAAACAACGTCTTTTGGACGAAATTCCATTACCCATAGTCCAACAATAAGAGCAATAAAAATAAGCAATAACACACACAATCACAAACCAACACAAAACAAAAAAAAAGAAACATCCATCACAGTGAGTCTCCTCCAGTCACCTCCTCACTGTGATGGAAGGCCACAATGTCTTTTTTCTTCCCCTGCCGTCTTCTCCCACGGTCAGGCCGTTGAAGTTGCCACGTTCCAGTCCGCGCCGGACGGTGAAAGGTCCGTGGCGGGCCGACCCAACCCCCGCGATCGGGGACGGGCGAAGACGCTGCCGCTGCCGGAGCTCCCGAAGTCGGCCCCCACCCAGGGCAGGGCCTGCGAGCTTCCGATATCCCCGCGGCCCGCGGCCGGAGCCTCCGAAGACGAGTCGCAGCCGCTCTCGCAGCACCACCACAGCCTCCGAAGGCAGCCAGCTCCGCAGATGGTAAGTCCGGTCCGCGGGCTCTGCGAACCCGAGCCACAGGTGGTCCCAGGTGAGGGCCGCCAGCTCCAGGTGTTTGGCCGATGGTAGGCCGCAGCGGGAACGGAGACACCACCCAGAAACAGGCCGCGTCTCTTTTCGGAAGAGACAATTTTACAGTCCCCCCCCCCCCCCATCCACACACATAGTACATAACCACAAAAAACACTACATCACATCTAAACACTACAATTAAGACAAAAAAACAACAAAAAACACAAAAGACAAACAGACTGCAGGTGAGCCACAGCTGCTGCGCAACGCCGCCATTTTGGATACTCCCGCCATTTTGGATACTCCCGCCATTTTGGATACATGATTACAATCGGGCCGTTTACAGTGTACGGATACATGATAAGGGAATAACGTTTAGTGCAAGGTAAAGCCAGCAAAGTCCTATCAAGGAAAGTCCGAGGGTCACCAAGGAGGGAGATAGTAGTCCCCAATTTCAGGTTGCCTCCATTCCCACTCTCCTGAGTTAATGTGACCATGAGAATCAGGTTGTGCTTCCACTGCTTCTAGCTGCCACATTGATTTATGCGGTCTCACTGATCAGGCTCTTTGTTCTGCCCACCCATTCCCCTACTGCGTCCCCCCCCCCCCCTCTCCTCCCCCCCACCCCCCCCCACCCCCCCCCCCCCCCACCCCCCCACGACCCGCCCACTGAAAACTAACCTGTTTTCTCTCTTTATCAGCTCTGATAAGATCTGAAACATTATCTCCCTTTCCACAGACGCTGCCTAATCTGCTGACAGTATCAGTATTTCATTATTCTGTCTGGGACATCTATACACTAAAACTCTCGTTTGTTTGTTTGTTTGTTTGTTTGTTTGTTTGTTCCTGAACTACAGCCAAAACGGTACACGATAGCGTGACAATTTTAGGCCCACCTTACTCACCGTCGTCCCTTTGGTGCGAATGGAAGAAGTTTCATTGAAATCGGTGTTATATTTTTTAAGTTATTCACATTTTAAAGTTTAAATATATTTCCTCTTAAATCTATCTCCTCGGGAGGGAAGGGGTGGAGGGAGGATAAGGGGGGGTTGAGGGGGATGGAGTGGGGGGGAAGGGGAAGGGGGGGAGGGGAAGAGGAGGAGAGGGGGAAGGAGAGGGAGAGGGGGAGGGGAGGGGGGGAGAGGGGAGAGGGAGGAGAGGGTGATGCACCAATGCAGCAGAGGTTTGGGCCCTACTTGGTCTAGTATGACAATAAAACGCTCTTGACTCTTCCCTCTTGAATTGGGTAGTTTGCAATCCAATGGTATGAGCAATGAATTCTTCAATTTTAACCAAACACCCCCCTCCCCCCCCCCCCCCCCACCTTTTCCCCCGCCTCTTTTCTTTCCACAACCCCCGCCCCCCCCGTGCCCCACCTGGAATGGCACCCGCTTCTCCCCCCCCCCTCCCTCTTCCCCTTCCACCTACATCCCTTCCTCTGACTTCACCAATCATCGCTGATAACACAGTTTACATTTGCACAATGCCTTTTTGTCGCCCCATGATAACCCAAGGTTTTCATAGTCAATGAGGCAATTGTAATCTCGGAGCAATGCGGCCAATTTGCAAACAGCAACGTTCCTTCATCAGCAAAGCATCAATGGGAGATAACATGCGTCGATGAAGGGTTTAGGGTAAACACTGGCCAGGATACTAGAGATAACTCTCCCATTCATTTTGTTATCCGTCGATTAACATACGGGGCGCAGCGGTAGAGTTGCTGCCTCACAGCGCCAGAGACCCGGGTTCGATCCCGACTACGGGTGCCGTCTGTACAGAGTTTGTACTGTGTGGGTTTTCTCCGAGATCTTCGGTTCCCTCCCACACTCCAACGACTTACAGGTTTGAAGGTTAATTGGCTTGGTATAAAAATGGCCCTAGTGTGTGTGTGTAGGATAGTGTTAAGGTGCGGGGATCGTTGGTCAGCGCGGACTCGGTGGGCTGAAGGGCCTGTTTCCGCGCTGTATCTCTAAACTAAACTAAACTAAACTACTGATGTGGTTGACCTCAGGCCCCATCTCAACGTTGTTCCCAACTAATATATCTACATGTCGAGAAACCACCAAACACCATGTTCAGTATTCAGACCACTTGTGTGAAGTGTGCTGTTCCAATAGCGCACAGTCTTTGCTTCACAAAGATGGAAAGTAGAAATGTAGAAGCAAAGAACTTCAAATGCTGGCTTATACAAAAGACAGACACAAAGTGCTGGAGTAACTCAGTGGGTCAGGCAGCATCTCTGGAGAGAAGGGAAAGGTGACATTTTGGGTTGGGACTCTTCTTCATGGTCCGAAACATAACCCATCCTTTCTTCTCCAGAGACGCTGCCTGACCTGCTGAGTGACTCCAGCACTTTGTGTCTATCTTTAGTGTAAATGGATTGCTTGATTGGCAGCAGGGGGTTGGTGGGCTGAAGGGCCTGTTGTGTTATTCTGTAACCTGTGAGAGAAAAACTCTCAGATTTTTTCATTGAAGTAGTGATGGCTAAAATATTTTCTTTAAGATATTGAAGCATTTGCGTTTGTTTATGAATGCATATTAATGTACGTCAATGATTTTCGAACATTGTAGGGCACCTCTAAATTTATTCAGGAGCTGCAGTGGGCAGCAATCATGGAAACATAGAAGCATAGAAAATAGGTGCAGGAGGAGGCCATTCGGCCCTTCGAGCCAGCACCGCCATTCATTGTGATCATGGCTGATCATCCACAATCAGTAACCCGTGCCTGCCTTCTCCACATATCCCCTGATTCCACCAGCCGCTAGAGCTCCATCTAACTCTCTTTTAAATTCATCCAGTGCCCTCTGTGGCAGAGAATTCCACAAATTCACAACTCTCTGGGTGAAAAAGTTTCTTCTCACCTCAGTTTTAAATGGCTTCCCCTTTATTCTTAGACTGTGGCCCCTGGTTCTGGTGTATTGGTGTGGTATTCCTGAATTTTACCTGTGGGAAGACCGGGCCCTTATCCTTCACAGTTAAAGAGATGTAATAGAGTTTAGATTTTAGATTTTTAGATTTAGAGATACAGTGCGGAAACAGCCCCTTCGGCCCACCGGGTCCGCGCCGCCCAGCGATCCCCACACATTAACACTATTATACACACACTAGGGACAATTTTTACATTTAATTAACCCAGCCAATTAACCTACATACCTGTACGTCTTTGGAGTGTAGGAGGAAACCGAAGATCTCGTAGAAAACCCACGCAGGTCATGGGGAGAACGTACAAACTCCGTACAGATGGCGCCCATAGTCAGGATCGAACCTGAGTCTTTGGCGCTGCATTCGCTGTAAGGCAGCAACTCTACCGCTGCGCCACCGTGCCGCACAGTTGAAGGAACTGTAATAGGTTCACAAGGTTAATCCCCGGGATGGCGGGACTGTCCTACGAGGAAAGATTGGAAAGACTGGCCTTGTATTCACTGGAATTTAGAAGGATGAGAGGGGATCTTATAGAAACGTTTAAAATTATAAAAGGACTGGACAAGCTAGATGCAGGAAAAATGTTCCCAATGTTGGGGGAGTCCAGAACTAGGGGCCACAGTCCAAGAATAAAGGGGAGGCCATTTAAAACTGAGGTGAGAAAAAACTTTTTCACCCAGAGAGTTGTGAATTTGTGGAATTCTCTGCCACAGAGGGCAGTGGAGGCCAATTCACTGGATGAATTTAAAAGAGAGTTAGATAGAGCTCTAGGGGCTAGTGGAATCAAGGGTTATGGGGAGAAGGCAGGCACGGGTTACTGATTGTGGACGATCAGCCATGATCACATTGAATGGCGGTGCTGGCTCGAAGGGCCGAATGGCCTCCTCCTGCACCTATTGTCTATTATCTATTGTCTATTGATATGGGGAGAAGGCAGACACGGGTTACTGATTGTGGATGATCAGCCGTGATCACAATGAATGGCGGTGCTGGCTCGAAGGGCCAAACGGCCTCCTCCTGCACCTATTTCCCCATGTTTTCCATGGTCTTTGACATCCAGCTGAGAGGGTTCCTTAGTCGAGCGTCTCATCTGCAAGATGCCACAGCACTCTTGCTGTACAATGTCGAACTGCGGTGCAGATTTTGTGCGCATGCAGCAGAATCAGTGGCTTTCCGATTCCGATATGGGAGAGTTGCCACTGATCATTAGTCTACAAGTGTCTCTGTTGCCATTAACTGGGTTGTGCTGCCTGTTCAGACAGGGGGCTTCGGGCAGCATTTCCAACGGTCCGCCAGCAGATGGCGGTGAATCTTCACTTTAGTGGCTTTGGGTTGTGAGACCGTGAGAGGACACTGTGTCAGGTTAGTGAAGGACAAGGCTGGCAGACACTGTGTCAGGTTAGTGGAGGACAAGGCTGGCAGACACTGTGTCAGGTTAGTGGAGGACAAGGCTGGCAGACACTGTGTCAGGCTAGTGGAGGACAAGGCTGGCAGGGCCCTGGACAACGAGCGATATTAAGCCTCTGGTCAAGAAAAAGAAGGCGGCATCTGTCAGATACAGGTAGCTGGGATCATGTGAATCCTTTCAGAGGGGTAGCAGTACACTTTAAAGGCCAAAGAAGAGGCTGGAAGGGGACACTAGGCAGCTTTGTGCAGATGCTGGTTTACACTGAAGACAGACGCAAAATGCTGGAGTAACTCAGCGGGACAGGCAGCATCTCGGGAGAGAAGGAAAAATGTTCCCCATGTTGGGGGAGTCCAGAACCAGGGGTCACAGTTTAAGAATAAGGGGTCGGCCATTTAGAACTGAGATGAGGAAAAAACTTTTTCACCCAGAGAGTTGTGGATCTGTGGAATTCTCTGCCTCAGAAGGCAGTGGAGGCCGATTCACTGGATGAATTCAGGAGAGAGTTAGATTTAGCTCTTCGGGCTAAGGGGATCATGGGGAGAAAGCAGGAACGGGGTACTGATTCTGGATGATCAGCCATGATCATATTGAATGGCGATGCTGGCTCGAAGAGCCGAATGGCCTCCTCCTCCACCTATTGTCTATTGTCTATTGTCTATTGAGAATTAGATTTAGCTCTTCGGGCTAAGGGAATCATGGGAGAAAGCAGGAACGGGGTACTGATTCTGGATGGTCAGCCATGATCATATTGAATGGCGATGCTGGCTCCAAGAGCCGAATGGCCTTCTCCTGCACCTATTTCCTATGTTTCCATGAATGTGTGCTGTTTCGGGTCAAGAGTGAAGACATGTATCGGGTCTGAAGAAGGGTCTCGACCCAAAACATCACCCATTCCTATCCAGAGATGCTGCCTGTCCCGCTGAGTTACTCCAACATTTCGTGCCTATCACGAGATAGCTTTGGTAGATAAGGTAGGGGAGAATCCTACTGATTCCACAAACATATTAAGGACAAAAGAGTAACTAGGGAGAGAACAGGGCCCCTTAAAGATCTGCAGGTTTCTTTCAACGTGTGGAGGCACAAGAGATGGACAATGTGTTAAATGAATATTTCTCTACTGTATTTACAGACATGGATGCTAGGGATCTCAGGAAGTTAACGGTGAGGTCTTGAAGATAGTCCACATCACAGAGGAGGTCTTACAACACATTGAGTTACATAAATATCCATGACTTGATCCAATGTATTCGCGGACATTGTGGGATGCAAGGAGAGAATTTGCAGAGCCATTGATGGGGATACTTGTGTCATCGAAAGCCACATGTACCGAGAGACTGGGGCATGGCCAATCTATTTTGCAAAGGCTGCAGGGGAAAAGCATGGGATCGACAGGCCAACATCAGCAGAGACACAAGAGACTCAGATGCTTGAATGTTGAGCAGAAAGCAAACTGTTGGAGGAACTCAGCAGGTCAGACAGCATCTGCGGAGTGAATGGACAAATGGCATTTCAAAATGTCGTCCCTCTATTCACTCCACTGCCTGACCCACTGACTACCTCTAGCCTTACTCGAGTCTCAGTTGGGTATTTAAAGGCAGTCAATTGGATCTGAGCTGGGCTGGATGGTAGGAAACAGAGGGGTGATGGCAGTGGATTGTCCTTTACAGACTGGAGGTCTGTAACAAGTGGTGGATCACAGGGAAAAGTGCTGGGTCATTGTTGATTGTTATTTATAGTAATTATTTAGTGTGAATGCAGGTGGTGTTGTTAGTAAGTTTGTGGGTGACACCAACATTCATGCTATAGTGAAGAAGGCTATCTACGATTACAATGGGAACTTAAACAACTTGGCTAATCTCTTTCCTCGACGGAGATGCGACTCTTTCCGTGTCGTATCTCCGTCCGCACTGCGGCCTAACGTCGTGGAGCTGGCGGTCCCTTTGCTGGGGATCGCCTCCGGGAGCTCCAGGCCACGTGAGCTTCGACCGCCCTGGTCGCGGGAGCTTCGATCGCCCCGACCGTGGGAGCTTCGATCGCCCCGACTGCGGATGGTTTGACTTCCCCGAGAAAAGGAGGGAAGAAGATAAAACGTTATTGCTTTCCATCACACCGCGCTGTGGAGGATGTTTATGTTCATTTTTATGTAGATTTTAGGTTTAGAGATACAGCGTGGAAACAGGCCCTTCGGCCCACCGGGTCCGCGCCGACCAGCGATCCCCGCACACTAACACTATCCTACACACACTAGGGACAATTGTTTTACATTTACCCAGTCAATTAACCTACAAACCTGTACGTCTTTGGAGTGTGGGAGGAAACCGAAGATCTCGGAGAAAACCCACGCAGGTCACGGGGAGAACGTACAAACTCCGTACAGACAGCACCCGTAGTCAGGATCGAACCTGAGTCTCCGGCGCTGCATTCGCTGTAAGGCAGCAACTCTACCGCTGCGCACCTTGTTGCGTTTTTGGTATGACTGTATAGCAAATCAAATTCCTTGTACGGTTTTACATACTGGGCTAATGAATTAATGAATTACAATACAGTAGTGGACCACGGAAGCTTAATTCAGATAAATGCGAGATGTTGCATTTTGGTATTAATTGTAAACCGGGGTTGGACTTGCATGGTAGGACTTACACACTCATGGGGTTCTCACAGCTACTTGGAACAATACCACAAGGTGATGGGAATTGTAAACAACACCCCTTGGAAAGTTAATCAGTTAATATATCGGGGAACGAGTGCATATGAGTGAGAGGAACCTGCCTCTTTCCCACCACAATATTACACCCCCCGCAGAGCTGGGTGAAAGGTTGGAATACTCGACCTATGGCTGTTGACAGCAGATTAATTGACTATTTGATTAAGCCTGATGTGAACAGATCCTTGTTTGACAAAGGTAACGAAGTATGTGGGAAAACAGCGTGGAGTGAATCGAGGCCAAGGTCAGGAGAGGTGAGCAGGCACAGAGGGCCAGGTGATCTCCTCCTGCCCTGATATGCCGCAGAGCTGCTTCAGATGATCTGCATGAAGCCGATACTTAGGAAGCTGCAGATGCTGGGATGTTGGGCAAGAAGCAAGAGGCGGAGGAACTCAGCGGGTCAGGCAGCACCTGGGGAAAAGGACCAGTGATGTCTCAGGTCGGGACCCTTCTTCAGACACACTCAGCCTCATCCACTGAGTTCCTCGAGCAGTTTGTTTCAAAAAGAATCGATGGGCCAACTCATGCCTTGAATCGTCATAAGGTCGTAAGTGGGGATAGGACCAGAATTAGGCCATTCGGCCCATCAGGTCTACTCCGCCATTCAATCATGGCTGATCTATCTCTCCCTCCTAACCCCATTCTCCTGCCTTCGCCCCATAACCCCTGACACCCGCACTAATCAAGAATCTATCTATCCCTGCCTTAAACCAATTAGTGCCCTACCTGCACCAATACACCATCCTGGAAAGTTTCCAGTCAGGTTTCAGAGCCCACCACAGCACAGAGTCTGCCTTGTTGAAGGTACACAACGACCTGCTTCTCGCCATCGACACCGGCGACTGTGCAATCCTGCTCCTTCTCGACCTCAGCGCAGCGTTCGATACAGTGGACCACACCATCCTTATTGACCGTCTCCGGTACGCGGTTGGCATTGGTGGCACTGCCCTGAGCTGGTTCGCTTCGTACCTCAAAGATAGGAGTTTCGCCATCAACATAGGCAGTTATTCCTCTGCTCCAGCTAGCCTCTCCTGCGGAGTTCCACAAGGCTCCATCCTAGGCCCCATTCTCTTCTCTCTATACATGCTCCCCCTTGGCCAAATCATTCAAAGGCACGGCATTTCTTTCCACTGCTATGCCGATGACACTCAGCTTTACCTCCCCCTGAAACCCAACAACCAGTCAAATTTAAACAGCCTCTTACACTGCCATGAGGACATAAAATGTTGGATGGCACAGAACTTAGACAATAGACAATAGACAATAGGTGCAGGAGTAGGCCATTCAGCCCTTCGAGCCAGCACCGCCATTCAATGCGATCATGGCTGATCACTCTCAATCAGTACCCCGTTCCTGCCTTCTCCCCATACCCCCTCACTCCGCTATCCTTAACTTCCTCCAATTAAATGAGAGCAAGTCTGAGGTCATCCTATTCGGCCCCCCCCGACTCCATCAAATCGATAACAGGCAGTCTTGGAAGTCTATCCTGCCTAGTCAAACCGCATGTCAAAAACCTCGGCATGATATTTGACTCTGCATTAAAATTTGATAAGCAAGTCAACGCTGTGGTAAAAGCCAGCTTCTTCCAACTTCGAACCATAGCTAAAATCAAACCTTTCCTCCAATTCGACGACACAGAAAAAATCATTCACGCTTTCATTTCCTCCCGCCTAGACTACTGCAACTCCCTATACACTGGGATCAGCCAATCTTCCCTGTCCCGCCTGCAACTGGTCCAAAACGCCGCAGCGAGACTCCTGACGGGTACCCGTAAAAGGGACCACATCACCCCGATTCTGGCCTCTCTCCACTGGCTCCCTGTACGGTACAGAATCAACTTCAAGCTCCTCCTATTCACGTATAAAGCCCTAAATGGACATTCCCCCCCCTACATCAAAAATCTTCTAACCCCCCTCTCTAACTCCAGGTCCCTCAGGTCGGCCGACTTGGGGCTACTCACTATCCCACGGTCTAGGCTTAAGCTCAGGGGTGACCGCGCTTTTGCGGTTGCAGCTCCTAGACTGTGGAACAGCATCCCTCTCCCCATCAGAACTGCCCCCTCCATCGACTCCTTTAAGTCCAGGCTCAAAACCTATTTCTACTCCCTAGCGTTTGAGGCTCATTGAGGAGGCGCTGTGAACTGTTTGTGTGCTACTGTATGTTTCATTTTTTTTCCTTAGTACCAAATCAGATGTACAGCACTTTGGTCAACGTGGGTTGTTTTTAAATGTGCTATACAAATAAAATTGACTTGACTTGACTTGATTTAAAAATATCCACTGACTTGGCCTCCACAGCCCTCTGTGGCAAAGAATTCCACTTAGTGAATTCATGCTCCATTTACAACACGTGCTTTGCTTTCCCAGATAAGATCTTAACTAAACACTGGGCACGTCCGCTTGCATTGTGGCCCTGGTTCTGTCCACTTTCTTACACTGGGAGAACGGGCTGACTGAAGATCTGAAGAATTGCTGTGAGATTAACCAATGTGCATTATCAAAAGCTGCTGATCGGCCTGAAGTGCCAGGCTGTGGCTAAATCCTAACTAAATTACTTCAAACCAAAGATACTAGAGGAGCAAGATGGACCACTCCGTTGAAACCGCCTATACTGAAGTGTAGCACGCAAAGGAGCGTAACGTCCGCCATTTTAGTAAGCAAAACCCCACCGTTCGCTATGCCTCTCGCAGTGTAATCAGTGTTTACAGTATGTGTGATGATACCATATAAATGCAGAATATATCTCATCTACCAATTCACAGATTTTTGTTATTTTTCTTTTTAAATGTTTCTGCAAGTTTCTGCCTACTAAAATGGCGCCCTGACGCACTACGGTTTTCAGGGTCGAGTGGTCTATCTTGCTCTGCTCGATTATCTTTGCTTCAAACCTACATATTGAGGGAGGCAATGTAACTTTTATTTTTTTTCATTTTGTGGTTGCCAATGCATATCTTTTCTAGTAAAACCTATTGTTGAGGTTCGAAATACCAAGTGATCCTTGATCTTTATCGTCTAAACTTTGTCAATGTTGTCTGACCTGTTGGGGAGGCTTGGTACCAGTTTTTTTTTAATCAGTTGTGCCATATGTGGGTTGCTTTCCAGGTCCCATGCTGAAGTGTCTCCATCAAGATCCAAAGTCCACACATTACGGGTATTTTTAAAGCAGAGATAGATAGATTCTTGATTAGTGCGGGTGTCGGGGGTTAAGGGGAGAAGGCTGGAGAATGGAATTGAGAGGGAAAGATAGACCAGCCATGATTGAATGGCGGAGTAGACTTGATGGGCTGAATGGCCTAATTCTGCTCCTATCACTGATAAACTGCTTGAGTCTTGTACTAAACAGGACATGTTAGATGAGCACAGCAGGGTAGGCAGCATCTGTAGGACCACAGAGTTAACGTTTAACATTAACAGAGTTAATGTGGTTGGCCTTTTGCGGTCAGTCCAATGTGAGAACTTTTTGTTCAAATGGCATTTCATGTAGATACAGAACATATCTAACACTTCCTGTTAATTGCAAGACTCAAGCAGCTAATAAGTTCATGAGATAGGAGCAAGATTAGGCCATTCGGCCCATCAAGTCCACTCTGCCCTCAATATGGTAAGTAGTCTCTGACGTAGATGGGTACCATTTTCATAATGCTGCCATTTCAAAGAGGTTTCTCAAGTTTATCTCACGAGTAATTTCCATTTTCCTTTTCCCCCACACTGAGAACACCAATGACCTGAAAGATTCATTGTGTTTCTCTCTGCACCGATGCTTCCTGGCCTGCTGGGTTTTCCAGCATTCCCCATTCACATTTAATTTTCATCAAAACTAATCTGCCTTACCAGTCTTAGGGTTATCGAGAAGGATGTTTGGAACTTGTAAACCCATGATGAAAATCAGGCTCCTCACCCTCTCCCTGACCATGATTTGGTAAATGCCCTGGTTTTAACTTCCTTCCACTGTGAACGAGAGAACACGAGAGACTGGTGCCCTTTTTGATTAGCTTTTCCTTTCTGATCAAAAACCTATTAAAGCCGAGGAGAGAAGAAACCTTTTCACCCAGAGAGTTGTGAATTTGTGGAATTCGCTGCCAAGGAAGGCAGCAGAGGCCAATTCACAGGATGAATTTAAAAGAGAGTTAGATGGAGCTCTGGGGGCTAGCGGAATCAAGGGGCATGGGGAGAAGGCAGTCACGGGTTACTGATTGTGGACGATCAGCCACGATCACAATGAATGGCGGTGCTGGCTCGAAGGGCCAAATGGCCTCCTCCTGCACCTATTTTCTATGTTTCTGTGTTTCTGTGGAACTGGGCTGGCCATATTTAAAGGATTGCATGCAGTTCTGGGCACCTGTTACGGGAAGAATGTGGAGGCTTTGAAGAGATTGCAGAAGAGGTTTACCAGAATGCTATCAGCTACAAGGAGAAGTTGGACAAACTTGAGTTATGTTCTCAGGGGTATCGGAGAATGGGTGGAGACCCAGTAGGAGAAGATCAAATTATGAGAGGCATAGATAGGGTAGAAAGGAAGAATCTTTTTCCCCAGGGTAGAAAGTCAAAGACTAGAAGACTTTCACTCAAATAGTGAAAGGCCTGAATGGATACAGAGAGGATGTCTCCACCAGTGGGGGAGTTTAGGACCAGAGGGCCACAGCCTCAGAAAAGAAGAACGCACCTTTAGAAAGGAGATGAGGAGGAATTTCTTCCGTCAGAGGGTGGCGAATCTGTGGAATTCATTGCCGTAGACGGCTGTGAAGTCAATGGGTGTCTTTAAGGCGGACATTGATAGATTCTTGATCAATCCGGGTGTCAATGGTTATGGGGAGGAGGCAGGAGGATGGGGTGTGGAGGGAAAGATAGATCAGACATGATTGAGTAGCGGAGTAGACTCGACGGGCCGAGTGGGCGAGTGGAACGCAATGTCAGTGGTGGTGATAGAGGCAGATATGATGGTGGTATTTAAGGGGATTTTAGATATGCACAGGAGATTGTTTGAACTTGGCATTATATTAAGCACTGACTGTATGACCAAAGGGCCTGTTCCTGTGCTGTACTGTTCTATGTTCCATATACACCGAGAAGGTATTTATTCACAAAATGCTGGAGTAACTCAGCGGGTCAGGCAACATCTCAGGAGAGAAGGAATGGACGACGTTTCGGGTCGAGACCCTTCTTCAGACTGGTCTCGACCCGAAACGTCGCCCATTCCTTCTCTCCCGAGATGCTGCCTGACCTGCTGAGTTACTCCAGCATTTTGTGAATAAATACCTTCGATTTGTACCAGCATCTGCAGTTATTTTCTTATACTTCCATATACTCCTAGGTCAGTGTGTGTCAGTGTGTGTCAGTGTGTGTCAGTGTGTGTCAGTGTGTGTCAGTGTGTGTCAGGGTGTGTCAGGGTGTGTCAGGGTGTGTCAGGGTTGAAAGCTTCCTCTGCACTAACACCACAGTAAGGTTAACGATGGACTAAATTAAGATGGAATTCTCTGCCACAGAAGGCAGTGGAGGCCAATTCACTGGATGTTTTCAAGAGAGAGTTAGATTTAGCTCTTCGGGCTAATGGAATCAAGGGGTGTGGGGAGAAAGCAGGAACGGGGTGCTGATTTTGGATGATCAGCCATGATCATATTGAATGGCGGTGCTGGCTCGAAGAGCCGAATGGCCTACTCCTGCACCTATTTTCTATGTTTCCATGTTAAAGCCCCCTTGGCACTTTACAATCAAGCACTGTCAGAATAATGGGTTAATTACAGAGTGAAGCTCCCTTTACACTTCCCAATCCCATATTTTGAGGTTAGTACTGTACGTTTGTCCAAGAGTCAAGTTTCCTTTAATCTACCCTCATCAATCCCTTCCAGGCCTGACACAGCACAGGTTAGATGTAAAGCAGGCCACCAGACGATGAGAATGTTAGGAGATGAATCAATTCTTTCCTTTGACTCCACCATCCCCACCATAATTGTTGTCGTCCCCCCCCCCCCCCCCCCCCCACACACACACACACTTCCACGAGGACCCTGACTCCCTCTTGACCCATGACCTTTAGGTCACCTCATCCGAGCAGAAATATTATCCAAAGTCGTCGCTCTGAGGGGGAGTCTGAGGAGTTTAAGGCAGAGATAGACAGATTCTTGATCAGTGCTGGTGTCAGAGGTTCCGGGGAGAGACCAGGAGCATGGGGTTAGGAGCGAGAGATAGATCAGCCATCAGACACCATGGGCCTAGTTATACTCCTATTCCTTCTGACCTTGCGGCTACGTCCTGGCCCAGCTGGCCCAGGTAGCAAGCATCCTTTCCGACTAACCCCGACTGTCTTTTGAGGGTGGGTGCTGCCGGTGTAGGGCATTGCGCACGGTTGGAGATATGTGACCGTGTCCTGTCCTGAAGCCCTGCTGCCTGCTTTAGTTTCAGTGGATCAACTATGACCGCACACCTGCCCATTCAAGGAGGGCGGCAGGAACCCACGTGGATAGCTGCCTTGATCTGTATCTTTGATAAGCTGCTGCCTGTAATCAAAGAGGCACTGCTGAGAAGCCAAAATGTTTATTTTGCTAAGTGCGTCGGAATTTGAGCATCTGCTTAACGACAGGGTGACAACAGTAACAGAAATAGGGTTCTCCACACAATACAGTACCTCTCAGACCAGCATCATTGATGCCCATTGACGTGGCCATACGTGATGATAACGACTTCTAAATCACAAACAAAATACACAATCAATCCTATAATTTGCTGTAATATCAAATTCAAAGTAGAATAAAAACTAGACCAAGTGGACCTGTTGGGCCCAAACCTCTCCTGCATTGGTGCACTACCATCTCCTCCTCCTCCCCCCCCCCCTCACTCCCCCCTCCCCCCTCCCCCCCCCTCCCCCCCTCCCCCCTGCCCTCTCCCCCCTCCTCCCCTCCCCCCTCCCCTCTCCCCCCTGCCCTCTCCCCCCTCCTCCCCTCCCCCCTCCCTCTCCTTCTCCCTCTCCCCCCGTGTTACTGTGACCTCCCTCTCTCCCCCGTTATTGTGACCCCTCACTCCCCCCGTTACTGTGACCCCCCCCCTCACTCTCCCCCCATTTCTGTGACCCCCCTCACTCCCCCCCGTTACTGTGACCCCCTCACTCCCCCGTTACTGTGATCCCCCTCACTCCCCCCCGTTACTGTGACCCCCCCCCCCTCACTCCCCCGTTACTGTGATCCCCCCCTCACTCCCCCCATTACTGTGACCCCCTCGTTCTCCCCCCGTTACTGTGACCCCCCCCCTCACTCCCCCCCTTACTGTGACCCCCCCTCACTCCCCCCGTTACTGTGCCCCCCCCCCACCCCCCTGTTTCCGTGCCCCCCCCTCACTCCCCCGTTTCTGTGCCCCCCCCTCACTCCCCCGTTTCTGTGACCCCCCTCACTCTCCCCCCGTTACTGTGACCCCTCCCCCCCCGTTACTGTGACCCCCCCTCACTCTCCCCGTTACTGTGACCCCCCCTCACTCCCCCCCCCCGTTACTGTGACCCCCTCACTCTCCCCCATTTCTGTGACCCCCTCGTTCTCCCCCCGTTACTGTGACCCCCCCCACCCCCGTTACTGTGACCCCCTCCCCCGCACTCCCCCCATTACTGTGACCCCCTCGTTCTTCCCCCCGTTACTGTGACCCCCCCACCCCCCGTTACTGTGACCCCCCCTCACTCCCTCCCGTTACTGTGACCCCCTCACTCCCCCCCATTACTGTGACCCCCCTCACTGACCCCCCGTTACTGTGACCCCCTCGTTCTCCCCCGTTACTGTGACCCCCCTCACTGTTCCCCCATTACTGTGACCCCCCTCACTCTCCCCCCGTTACTGTGACCCCCCCTCACTG
Source organism: Rhinoraja longicauda (assembly GCF_053455715.1). Classification (NCBI taxonomy): domain Eukaryota; kingdom Metazoa; phylum Chordata; class Chondrichthyes; order Rajiformes; family Arhynchobatidae; genus Rhinoraja; species Rhinoraja longicauda. The sequence goes on along the minus strand of NC_135962.1, from coordinate 7,478,771 downwards.
TCCCCCCATTACTGTGACCCCCCCTCACTCTCCCCCGTTACTGTGACCCCCTCGTTCTCCCCCCGTTACTGTGACCCCCCTCACTCTCCCCCCGTTACTGTGACCCCCCTCACTCTCCCCCCGTTACTGTGACCCCGTCGTTCTCCCCCCGTTACTGTGACCCCCCTCACTCTCCCCCCGTTACTGTGACCCCCCCTCACTCTCCCCCCCGTTACTGTGACCCCCTCGTTCTCCCCCCGTTACTGTGACCCCCCTCACTCTCCCCCCGTTACTGTGACCCCCCTCACTCTCCCCCCGTTACTGTGACCCCCCTCACTCTCCCCGTTACTGTGACCCCCCCACTCTCCCCCCGTTACTGTGACCCCCCCACTCTCCCCCCGTTACTCTGACCCCCCCTCACTCTCCCCCCGTTACTGTGACCCCCCCTCTCTCCCCCGTTACTGTGACCCCCCTCACTCTCCCCCCGTTACTGTGACCCCCTCGTTCTCCCCCCATTACTGTGCCCCCCCCCCCTCAGATGCTTGCTGGGCCCGATGCAGGGAGTGTTTATGGATCGGCATGAGGCAGCAGCCTGCCACTACTGAAGGCAGACACAAAATGGTGGAGTAACTCAGCGGGACAGGCAGCATCTCAGAAGGAATGGGTGACGTTTTTGACGTAAATGGGTGTTTGATGGCCAGCGTGGGCTTGGTGGGCCGAAGGGCCTTTTTATGGGTGGTATCCCTCTGTGATTCTGAACACAAACGTTATCCATTCCTTCTGTCCAGAGATGCTGCCTGGCCCGCTGTCATGCACTGGGGCTTGGCCTGCAATGTTCTGTCACGTCAGGAGATCATGAAGTCAAATCCCTGCCTGCGACCTTGGCGTTTAATCTCAGACGCTGCCTCAGAATGCCGTGCTGCTGGAGGGGCTGCCCTGCGAATGAGATGCCCAATGACACTACCTGCGGACATGTTTATCTCCAACATCCACCTTTAGTCTAGTTTAGAGACACAGCGCGGAAACAGGACCTCCGGACCACCGAGTCCACACCGACCAGCGATCCCCGCACATTAACACTACCCGACGCACACTAGGGACAATTTACAATTATACCAAGCCAATTAGCCTACAAACCTGTACGTCTTTGGAGTGTGGGAGGAAACCGGAGCACCCGGAGAAAACCCACGCAGGTCACAGGGAGAAGGTACAAACTCCGTACAGTCAGCACCCGTAGTCAGGATCGAACCCGAGCCTCTGGCTCTGTGAGGCAGCAACTCTACTGCTGCGCCACCGTGCTGCCCATGTCCACCTGATACTTCTCCTGTAGCCAATCTCAGCACAACAATGTGCGTAGGAAGGAACTGCAGATGCTGGTTTACATCGAAGACAGACACAAAGTGCTGGAGTAACTCAGCGGGACAGGCGGCATCTCTGGAGAGACGTTCAATGCATCGTTTGCTGTTAGTGGGAGCTTGCTGTGCAGAGATTAGCAGCTGCATTCGCCATATTGACACAAGTGGCTTCCCCTCACTGGCTGTAAATCACTGCAAGGCGTCGCGAGGTTGTGACAAGGCCCTGTGTAAATCTTCCTTACGAGCAACCAAAGGGCTACATTTCTGGTGAGATGGCTGGCGGGGGGTGATTAACGCTGGGGTCAGTGTTGTTCCTCTTGCCCAGGCTCCAGGCAGTGATGTTTATCTGCACTGCGGCCGACCTCAGCAGCTGCCGGTCTGATAACAACTCCAGTGACCCTGGGCCTGGGCTGTACTGGGGACCATCCGAGCCTTCAGAGGAGGTTGATCTCATCGCCCAGGCACACCAGTGGCGTCACAGCTGGGACTAAAGGCACCAATACCTTACTCTAACCCGCCCTTCCAATCTCCAGCTCGAAATCCTGTGGCCTCCTAAGTTGCCGAATTAGAAGCTGCATCTAGGGTCTTCTACATCTACATCTGCATCTACATCTGGACCCCAGAACCAGGGGTCACACACAGTTTAAGAATAAGGGGTCGGCCATTTAGGACTGAGACGAGGAAAAACCTTTTCACCCAGAGAGTTGTGAATCTGTGGAACTCTCTGCCACAGAAGGCAGTGGAGGCCAATTCTCTGGATGCTTTCAAGAGAGAGTTAAGATTTAGCTCTAGGGGCTAACGGAATCAAGGGATATGGGGAGAAAGCCGGAACGGGGTACTGATTTTGGATGATCAGCCATGATCATATTGAACCATTCCTTCTCTCCGGTGATGCTGCCAGACCCGCTGAGTTACTCCAGCATTTTGTGTCTCCCTTCGATTTAAATCAGCACCTGCAGTTTTCTTTCTGACACATATTGAATGGTGGTGTTGGTTCGAAGGGCCGAATGGCCTATTATTCCTGCATCTAGAAAAATGTTTCTATTTCTCAACCAAATAGGCTTAAGTGTGAAACAAGGTGGTGGGGATGAATGTTAACACAAGGCACTGCAGATACTGGAGGACACACAGTGCTGGAGTAACTCAGCAAGTCTGGCAACATCTCTGATGAACATGGACAGGCAATGTTTTGGTTCAAGACCCTTCTTCAAACTAGAACTAGAAACGATAAACTGCAGATGCTGGTTTACCACGAAAAGACAAAGCGTGGAATAACTCATCAGATCAGCATGGTAAATAAGTTAGTGGTTTTGCAGACAGTGAAGATGGTTGTCAATGATTGCAGCAGGATCTGGATCAATTGGCCAGGTAGGCAGAGGAATGGGTGATGGAATTTAATACAGAGAAGTGTGAGGTGTTGCATTTTGGGATGTCGAACAAGGGCAGGACCTACACAGTAAACGGTAGGCCTCTGCGTAGTGTTGTAGAGCAGAGGGATCTAGGATTACAGGTGCGTGGTTCCGTGAAGGTCGAGTCGCAGGTAGATAAGGTGGCCAAAAAGGCTTTTGGCACTTTGGCCTTCATCAGTCAGAGCACTGAGTACAGAAGTTGGGAGGTCATGTTGCAGTTGTATAAGACGCTGGCGAGACCGGATTTAGAATATTGTGTTCAGTTCTGGGCACCGTGTTATAGGAAAGATATTGCCAAGCTTGAAAGGGTTCAGAAAAGATTTACTAAGATTCAGGCCGGGACTGAAATGGTCCACATGGACCAGCATTCAAGGTCAGGATGGAACCCAAGTCTGGCGCTGTGAGGCGGCAGCTCCACCAGCTCAGATAGGAAATCAAAATCAAATAGAAGGAGCAGTTCTGTGAAGGAGCTGGTGTTTTTACGGATGTTGCATTGTGTAAGTTTCTCTTGCGGGTAATGATGGAGGCTTATCCCAGTTTCATCTTATACCTGGCCATCCATGCCCACAAATGTGCCCTGAGAGCTGCCCACCTTATGACTGTCCCCAGATTCCAGCCCTCATCTAGACTTTCAGGGCAATTTGCATTGGCCAAGAAACCAACCAACCTGTTTGGTTGGGACGTGAGAGGGAACTGGAGCACACTTATCCCAGTTTCATCTTATACCTGGCCATCCATGCCCACAAATGTGCCCTGAGAGGTGCCCACCTTATGACTGTCCCCAGATTCCAGCCCTCATCTAGACTTTCAGGGCAATTTGCATTGGCCAAGAAACCAACCAACCTGTTTGGTTGGGACGTGAGAGGGAACTGGAGCACATAGAGTCAAGTCAAGTCAAGTTTATTTGTCACATACACATACACGATGTGCAGTGAAATGAAAGTGGCAATGCCTGCGGATTGTGCAAAAAATGTTACAATTACAGCATATAAATTAAAATTAATACAGAAAGGAAAGAAAATTTAGTCCCTGGAGTTATAATAGTTAACAGTCCTAATGGCCTGTGGGAAGAAACTCCGTCTCATCCTCTCCGTTTTCACAGCGTGACAGCGGAGGCGTTTTCGTGACCGTAGCAGCTGGAACAGTCCGTTGCTGGGGTCCCTCATAACCTTGCTGGCTCTCGATCTGCACCTCCTGATGTATAGGTCCTGCAGGGGGGCGAGTGTAGTTCCCATGGGGCGTTCTGCCGAACGCACTGCTCTCCGCAGGGCCTTCCTGTCCTGGGCAGAGCTGTTCCATGCAGACACAGGAACAACATGCAAACTCCACACTGACAGCATCCAAGGTCAGGATTGAACCCAGGCCACTGGAGCTATGAGATTAGAGGCTCAATTATCTGCACCGAGGAGGTCTTAGCCAAACGTTGCCTATCCATATCCTCCATGGATGCTGCCTGAACCGTTGTGTTACTCCAGCACTTTGTGTTCCACACAAAATGTCAGCACCTGCAGTTCCTTGTGCCACCCTCTCTATTATAAAGCTGGCATTGAGCTGGAAGGGTAACCAGCTGGAGAATTGCATGCTTCAGGTCAGAAGGGTCTCTCATTTGAAACGTTAACTGTTTCTCTTTCTCCAAAGATGACGACTGACTTGGCGAGTGTTATTTCTGATTTTCTGTTCTTAATTTCAGATCTGAAGCATCTGCAGTTTTGTTATTGGAGGTAGACACAAAATGCTGGAGTAACTCAGCGGGTCAGGCAGCACCTCTGGGGAGAAGGAACGGGTGACGTTTTGGGTCGAGACCCTTCAGTCCGAAGAAACGTCACCCGCTCCTTTTCCCCAGAGATGCTGCCTGACCCGCTGAGTTACTCCAGCATTTTGTGATGCCTTCGATTTATACCAGCCTCTGCAGTTATTTTCCTACATTCCTATGCAGTTTTGTTATTTGTCGTTTATAGTTAACACAAGACTTTGGATCGCATTGGCTCCAGTGAACAAAAATGGGTATGACCTGGATTTTGACCCCCAAGTCCCTTTGCAATAGACAATAGACAATAGACAATAGGTGCAGGAGTAGGCCATTCAGCCCTTCGAGCCAGCACCGCCATTCAATGCGATCATGGCTGATCACTCTCAATCAGTACCCCGTTCCTGCCTTCTCCCCATACCCCCTCACTCCGCTATCCTTAAGAGCTCTATCCAGCTCTCTCTTGAAAGCATCCAACGAACTGGCCTCCACTGCCTTCTGAGGCAGAGAATTCCACACCTTCACCACCCTCTGACTGAAAAAGTTCTTCCTCATCTCCGTTCTAAATGGCCTACCCCTTATTCTCAAACTGTGGCCCCTTGTTCTGGACTCCCCCAACATTGGGAACATGTTATCTGCCTCTAATGTGTCCAATCCCCTAATTATCTTATATGTTTCAATAAGATCCCCCCTCATCCTTCTAAATTCCAGTGTATACAAGCCCAATCGCTCCAGCCTTTCAACATACGACAGTCCCGCCATTCCGGGAATTAACCTAGTGAACCTACGCTGCACGCCCTCCATAGCAAGAATATCCTTCCTCAAATTTGGAGACCAAAACTGCACACAGTACTCCAGGTGCGGTCTCACCAGGGCCCGGTACAACTGTAGAAGGACCTCTTTGCTCCTATACTCAACTCCTCTTGTTACGAAGGCCAACATTCCATTGGCTTTCTTCACTGCCTGCTGAACCTGCATGCTTCCTTTCATTGACTGATGCACTAGGACACCCAGATCTCGTTGAACTCCCCCTCCTCCTAACTTGACACCATTCAGATAATAATCTGCCTTTCTATTCTTACTTCCAAAGTGAATAACCTCACACTTACCTACATTAAACTGCATCTGCCATGTATCCGCCCACTCACACAACCTGTCCAAGTCACCCTGCAGCGTTATTGCATCTTCCTCACAATTCACACTACCCCCCAACTTAGTATCATCTGCAAATTTGCTAATGGTACTTTTAATCCCTTCGTCTAAGTCATTAATGTATATCGTAAATAGCTGGGGTCCCAGCACCGAACCTTGCGGTACCCCACTGGTCACTGCCTGCCATTCCGAAAGGGACCCATTTATCCCCACTCTTTGCTTTCTGTCTGTCAACCAATTTTCTATCCATGTCAGTACCCTACCCCCAATACCATGTGCCCTAATTTTGCCCACTAATCTCCTATGTGGGACCTTGTCGAAGGCTTTCTGAAAGTCGAGGTACACCACATCCACTGACTCTCCCTTGTCAATTTTCCTAGTTACATCCTCAAAAAATTCCAGTAGATTTGTCAAGCATGATTTCCCCTTCGTAAATCCATGCTGACTCGGAATGATCCCGTTACTGCTATCCAAATGCTCTGCAATTTCGTCTTTTATAATTGACTCCAGCATCTTCCCCACCACTGATGTCAGACTAACTGGTCTATAATTACCCGTTTTCTCTCTCCCTCCTTTCTTAAAAAGTGGGATAACATTTGCTATCCTCCAATCCACAGGAACTGATCCTGAATCTATAGAACATTGAAAAATGATCTCCAATGCTTCCACTATTTCTAGAGCCACCTCCTTAAGTACTCTGGGATGCAGACCATCAGGCCCTGGGGATTTATCAGCCTTCAGTCCCATCAGTCTACCCAAAACCATTTCCTGCCTAATGTGGATTTCCTTCAGTTCCTCCATCACCCTAGGTTCTCCGGCCCCTAGAACATTTGGGAGATTGTGTGTATCTTCCTCAGTGAAGACAGATCCAAAGTAACGGTTTAACTCGTCTGCCATTTCTTTGTTCCCCATAATAAATTCCCCTGCTTCTGTCTTCAAGGGACCCACATTTGCCTTGACTATTTTTTTCCTCTTCACGTACCTAAAAAAACTTTTGCTATCCTCCTTTATATTATTGGCTAGTTTACCCTCGTTTGCACTACCTCAACGACTCTCAGACAGATAGGGGGACCCTTAATCGTTTCACTCGTCCTTAGCTCCAGGATGAAACTTCGTGTTTCATCTTTACCCTTCTCAACCTCCTCAGCTGCCTTCTCTATCTTCCATCGGCTGCAATCTAGACCGGTCATGCAGTATCCCCGGTCTCGGACTCTTTGGGATGGTGATAAAGGGTTTAAAACTGAGGCGACTATGATTTTGTTTCTCTGGTAGTGAATCTCTGGAATTCCCTGCACTGGACTGTCGTGGAGGCTAGATTACTGGGAGTATTTAAAGAGGAAGCAGACACTTTTTTTAAGAATCGGTGACAATAGACAATAGGTGCAGGAGGAGGCCATTCGGCCCTTCGAGCCAGCACCGCCATTCAATGTGATCATGGCTGATCATTCTCAATCAGTACCCCGTTCCTGCTTTCTCCCCATACCCCCTGACTCCGCTATCCTTAAGAGCTCTATCTAGCTCTCTCTTGAATGTATTCAGAGAATTGGCCTCCACTGCCTTCTGAGGCAGAGAATTCCACAGATTCACAACTCTCTGACTGAAAAAGTGTTCCTCATCTCTGTTCTAAATGGCCTACCCCTTATTCTTAAACTGTGGCCCCTGGTTCTGGACTCCCCCAACATTGGGAGCATGTTTCCTGCCTCTAATGTGTCCAACCCCTTAATAATCTTATACGTTTCGATAAGATCCCCTCTCATCCTTCTAAATTCCAGTGTATACAAGCCTAGTCGCTCCAGTCTTTCAACATATGACAGTCCCGCCATTCCAGGAATTAACCTAGTGAACCTTCGCTGCACGCCCTCAATAGCAAGAATATCCTTCCTCAAATTTGGAGACCAACACTGCACACAGTACTCCAGGTGCGGTCTCACTAGGGCCCTGTACAACTGCAGAAGGTGAAATGAACGGCAATATGGATTTGGCACAATGGGAGAGATGAGGTTGGGGGGCAGATTAGCCACAATCATATTGGATGGTGGGACAAGCTCGAGGGGCCGAGCGGCCCCTGTTTCTCGTGAGCGCAGAAAGTAATTTTCAGATGCTCAGGCAGAGAAACAGAGCGGAGAGAAGGTTACAGTGAAATGTAACTGGCCCGTGATTCAATTCATGAAAGCTTTCCGCGGAATAAAGGCTTCTGTTGGCAGGAGGTTTGAGAACAAGAGGAGGCACGTTTAAGGAACTTGGCAAAAGGACCAGAGACGTGATGTGGAGCTTGGCTCCGTTACAAGTTACGTTGGGGAAGGTTTCTCTGAGCAAAGGCCACATTCCCCGAGAGGTGGGAGAACCAGATTCCCTCATAAATTTCAACAGAGGAATTAAATAACATCTTGAACAGCAGCAAGTTTCTGCGCTACGGATAAAGTGGATGGGATTCAATGAATGCTCTTTTAATGATGGCAGAAAGCAGTGTACTGTTTCATAATGCAACCAGGTCTATAACACAAGGTCTCTGCTGATGGCTGTTGGAGCACTGTTGGCAAGGCGAAGGTCGGGCTCAGCGAGTTCGCTGGGAAGCAGAGAGGGGAGGGGGGTGGGGGGGGGATACAGGCGGCCAGACTACCAAGCAAGAATAAAGCCAGCACTGGCTTCAGTGGTGAAGAGGGAGTCTGGATCTTCATGGGAGATAGTGGCTTGGTCAGACAGCTGGAGGTCACACAGACGAGCGTAATCTTTGGGTTTTCTGGAAAAATCTGACTCAAGGACTTGCAGCTGCTTTGGAGCTTTACTTGCAGAAGCAACATTTAAAGGGGCCAGGCAGTGACATAATTAAGGCAGAAGGGAGTGTTGATGAACGGTAACATCTATAAACAGTGATTATTCACAAAATGCTGGAGTAACTCAGCAGGTCAGGCAGCATCTCGGGAGAGAAGGAATGGGTGACGTTTCGGGTCGAAACAGTGAGATTCAACTCCAGAGTTGCACCTGGCATTAAGGATTTTAAACACCGCATAGTGTATACACGTGTACACTCCATTGATTTTGGATCTTTTATTATTATCACATGTACAGTGGAAAAAATTGTTTGCTTTCTTTCCAGTCAAAACATACTATACATGAGTGCATTCAAGTACAACAGGTAGTGGAGAGAGAAATGTACCAGATTCCACAATATTGCATAGTGTTACTACGTCTTATCATCACAGCTACGGAGAAAGTGCAGATTAAAAAAAGTGTAAGGAGCAGAGTGAGGTTGGTTGAGAGATTAAGACTTCACCCCGAGGTTATGAGAGGGCGTTCAATAGTCTGATGGCAGTGGGGGGAGAAGCAGTCCCCGAGTCTGGTGGAACGTGCTTCAAAGGTTTTGTATCTTCGGCCTGACAGAAGTGGGGTGAAGGAGGAATGATCGCAGTGTGACAGGTCCTTGATTATGTTGGCTATGGAGTCGATGGTGAGGTGAGGTGAGGTGGGGGGGAGTTTGGTCTGTGTGATGGACTTGGCTACATCCGCAACTCATTGCAATTTCTTACTGTCTTGGGCAGAGCTGTCGCCAAACCAAATGATGACGCATACCATTTGGATGTTTCTCCCACAGTGCATCTGTAGACGTTGGTAAGAGTCCTTGGAGACACGCCACGGTTTATTGGCCTTCTGCGGAAGGAAAGGCTTTGGTGTGCTTTCTTGGTAAGTGTGGTTGGTTCAGGATAGATTGTGAATGTAGTTTACACCTAGGAATTTGACGCTCTCAGCCATCTCTCAGCCATCTCGGCGGCACGGTAGCGCAGCGGTAGAGTTGCTGCTTTACAGCGAATGCAGCGCCGGAGACTCAGGTTCGATCCTGAATACGGGTGCTGCACTGTAAGGAGTTTGTACGTTCTCCCCGTGACCTGCGTGGGTTTTCTCCGAGATCTTCGGTTTCCTCCCACACTCCAAAGACGTACAGGTATGTAGGTTAATTGGCTGGGTAAAATGTAAAAATTGTCCCTAGTGGGTGTAGGATAGTGTTAATGTACGGGGATCGCTGGGCGGCACGGACTTGGAGGGCCGAAAAGGCCTGTTTCCGGCTGTATATATATGATATGATATCTCCACTTCGGTACTATAGACAATAGACAATAGGTGCAGGAGGAGGCCATTCGGCCCTTCGAGCCAGCACCGTCATTCAATGTGATCATGGCTGATCATTTTCAATCAGTACCCCGTTCCTGCCTTCTCCCCATACCCCCTGACTCTGCTATCCTTAAGAGCTCTATCTAGCTCTCTCTTGAATGCATTCAGAGAATTGGCCTCCACTGCCTTCTGAGGCAGAGAATTCCACAGATTCACAACTCTCTGACTGAAAAAGTTTTTCCCCATCTCAGTTCTAAATGGCCTACCCCTTATTCTTAAACTGTGGCCCCTTGTTCTGGACTCCCCCAACATTGGGAACATGTTTTCCGCCTCTAACGTGTCCAACCCCTTAATAATCTTATACGTTTCAATAAGATCTCCTCTCATCCTTCTAAATTCCAGTGTATACAAGCCTAGTCGCTCCAGTCTTTCAACATATGACAGTCCCGCCATTCCGGGAATTAACCTAGTAAACCTACGCTGCACGCCCTCAATAGCAAGTACTGGTTCTGGTACTGGTTAATAACTAGCTCCTTCATCTTGCCGACATTCAGGGAGAGCTCATCTACTTTATTTTTTTATACTTCGCGCATTCAAATACAACACTTTAACCTCGGTATTCACCTCCCCTCTCACACCGGTCACTATTGGCCCTGACCTTACTCTCTTATCCCTTCTCGAACTTTCCTTCCCATTTATTGAGGAGTTTTTTGCAACTTTTCCTGTGATCACTTCCCCTTTAACTCCATCTTTATATTCCCAATTTGTCAAGCCCCCCCCACTACTTAGTTTAAAGCCACACGTGTAACACTAGCAAACCTGCCTGCCAGAACGCTGGTCCCACTCCAGTTAAGGTGTAACCCGTCCCTTTTGTACAGGTCACCCCTACCCCAGAAGAGATTCCAGTGGCCTATAAATCTAAATCCCTGCACCAGCCTCTCAGATTCATATCCCCTATCTCCCTGTTCCTGCCCTCATCAGCACCAGGTACAGGAAGCAATCCAGAGATAACCACCCTAGAAGTCCTGCTCTTCAGTCTTCTTCCTAACTCCTTAAACTCGCGATGCAGAACCTCCTTCCTCTTCCTCCCGACGTCGTTCGTGCCCACACGCACAACTACTTCTGGCTGTTCACCTTCCCTCTTGAGGATGTTGTGAAGTCAGTCCATGACATCTTTAACCCTGGCACCAGAGAGGCAACAGACCATCCTCGAACCTCGCCTGCCACCACAGAATCTCCTGTCCGCACCTCAGACAATGGAGTCACCCACCACTATGGCTCTGCCCGACGTCGGTCTCACCGGTCGAGTCTCATCATTGGTATTGGAGCCACCAACTTGCCCGCCATTCGGACTAGAAGCATCTTCTGCCCCGACAGCTCCACAGAGGGCGTACCAGTTTTCATTCGGCACAGCCACCGGGGTCTCCTGCACTCCACTTGTACCGCCCTTTCTCACAGTCAACCACCTTTGCTCTTCCTGTATCCGTGGCGTGACAACCTCACTGTAGGTCCTGTCCAGGAAACTCTCGTCTTCCTGGATGGCTCTGAGGCCAACCAACTACTTCTCCAGTTGCCCAACATGTTCACTCAGGAGCTGCACCTGGACACAATTCCTGCAGGTGTAGTTCCCAGAAGCTCCAGCAGTGTCCCTGCCTTCCCACATCCTGCAGGAAACACACTGCACCAACATGCCTGCCATTTCTCCAGCGTCAAAAATCACAAGTCAAAGTTCAAACAAGCATCCTCACCGAAGATTCTCGAGCCAAAGCCTCCCAACGAGGCCACTCCGCTACAGCTGCACTTATTTTTAATCTGCTACCTAATCAACTACTTTAGGGCTGATTAGTAAATTGATTAGTAAATTACCGGAACCTGGGTTGTGGTGTTCTTCTTAAACTGCCTCTACCTGTGAGTCACCTTCTTTTGTAATATGCTTTCCAGCCAATTAACTTGACATATGCGACTGAGAGAGCAGAGCATCATTTCTCCTCATCTCCTTCCTTAAAGAATGTCTGTTAATTCTGAGGCTGTGGCCTCTAGTCCTGGACTCTCCCACTAGTAGTAAAACATCCTCTCCACATCCACTCTATCCAAGCCTTTCACTATTTTTAATGTTTCAATGAGGTGAGTACAGGCCCAGTGCTCGTCATAGTTTAACCTACTCATTCCTGGGATCATTCTTGTAACCCTCCTTGGACCCTCTCCAGAGCCAGCCCATCATTCCTCAGATATCGGATCGGAGATCCAGCAGGCTTTACCAGGCCGAGCACGAGGGTTTGGTGAAATGGTCGCCGAGTCTACGCTTGGCCTCGCCGATGCGATAGAGGCCACATCAGGAGTACCGAATAAGTAGATGAGGCTTTAAGAGGTGCATGTGAACCTCTGCCGCACCTGGATGAGCTGCTGGGTCCCTGGGTGGAGGAGGCAAGGGAGGAGGTGTGGGGACTGATGTTACATCTCCTGCAGTTACAGATGAAAATCTGGCATGCAGTTGGTATCCTTATTATCCAGATGTTCCAGGGATGAGTGTGGGGGAGGGAAAGGAAATTCAAATTTGAGAGTAATTCAGCTTTAAGTATAAAAACAGACCATAAAAGCTCCTAAAGATTTGTAAGTGGGGCACGATTGGCAAAGTTAATACGGGTCCCTTGCGTACTGAGGCAGAAGAAATCCATTGCAATACTGCACAAAACTAAGGACATCTTGAATCAAAATTCACTATTTACTTTATGTTGCTCACTCATTGTTCCATGCATTTTACATATTGTGTGGAAGTATGGGGAAACACCTACAAAACTAGCACTCATTCAATCTTTATACTGCAAAAAAAGAGCTATAAGAATTGTCAATAAGGCTGGTTATAATGACCCAACCAACCCATTATTTATGAAATCATATGCCCTAACATTTATGGACCTAGTAGACTTTAATACTCTACAAATAATGTTTAGAGCCAAAGAAAGAACACTTCCTGACTGTACCCAAGGTTTGTTTTCAGTGAGGGAGAGCAGGTATCCACTCAGGGGAAATTATATGTTTGAAAAAAAGAGGCTAGACTTGTATACACTGGAATTTAGAAGGATGAGAGGAGATCTTATCGAAACGTATAAGATTATTAAGGGGTTGGACACGTTAGAGGCAGGAAACATGTTCCCAATGTTGGGGGAGTCCAGAACAAGGGGCCACAGTTTAAGAATAAGGGGTGGGCCATTTAGAACTGAGATGAGGAAAAACTTTTTCAGTCAGAGAGTTGTGAATCTGTGGAATTCTCTGCCTCAGAAGGCAGTGGAGGCCAATTCTCTGAATGCATTCTAGAGAGAGCTAGATAGAGCTCTTAAGGATAGTGGAGTCAGGGGGTATGGGGAGAGAAGGCAGGAACGGGGTACTGATTGAGAATGATCAGCCATGATCACATTGAATGGCGGTGCTGGCTCGAAGGGCCGAATGGCCTCCTCCTGCACCTATTGTCTAAATGTGAAAAATAGACGTGTGACTGTTAAAGGGGTCAACTTATGGAATAGTTGCAACAATGAATTAAAAGAGTACAGTAATATGTGTAAATTCAAGAAAATGTTCAAATACATTATGTTTTGGTTATCTGCTTCTGACTAATGGTGTTGTGTTTTTTAATTATATTTTGTTTTATTGTTTTGTTTCACTGCTATTTTGGCGAGTTAGGGTAAAGCTTTGTGAAGTATTAAGGGTAGGCACAATAAGCTTTGGCTTCTGCCTACACCTTTTTTTTTCTCGGTCAGATAATATCATGTGTGATTATATTGTTTTATTTTTGATATAATGATTTCGTACTATTTAACTTTCACAATTGCATGGTCAATCTGCTGTATTGTATTGACCGGAAATAAATACATAAATAAGATAAACGCTGGGGCAAAAGGTACAGAAGTGTGAAAATGCTCACCTCCGTATTCGGGGAGTTTCTTCCCAGCTGTTATCAGGCAACTGAATCATCCTACCACAACCAGAGAGCAGTGCTGAACTACTATCTACCTCATTGGTGACCGTCGGACTATCCTTGATCGGACTTTGCTGACTTTATCTTGCACTAAACGTTATTCCCTTATCATGTATCTATACACTGTAAATGGCTCGATTGTAATCATGCGTTGTCTTTCCGCTGACTGGTTAGCACGCAACGAAAGCTTTTCACTGTACCTCGGTACACGTGACAATAAACTAAACTGAACTTGAAGAAAAAAAATTAACAAAACGGAGGACCACAGATCCAGAGAGTGTCCAAAAGTGGATACATCTCCACGGCCTGGTGTTCTGCAACCCATAGTTTTGAATGGAAAAATGTGCAGAGAAAATGTGGAAAGGCGGAACATTTTTTGAATGATGCAAAATGGAAAGCAGTTGTCTGCAGAGGTACCTGGGTGTCCTTGAACACAAAATCCTAAGAGTTAAGGAAAGAACTGCGGATGCTGGTTTAAATCGAAGGTAGACACAAAATGCTGGAGTAACTCAGCGGGTCAGGCAGCGTCACTGGCTCCGGAGACGCTGCCTGTCCCGCTGAGTTACTCCACCATTTTGTGTCTGTCCTGAGAGTTAATATGCAAGTAGAGCGAGCAATTAAGAAAGCGAATCATATCCTGCTCTTGACTGTAAGAGAGTTTGAACCTGGTTCCTGCAATTCCCATTGCTTTTGTCTCACAACCAGTGAGCTGTTTAGAGTCTAACGTGAGCAGGATCGAAGCGCGATCTTTTAAAAGGTGCAACAGTTATTCATTTCCCACAACTTCTCCCACTGTGGATCTGTCTCGGGGGCAGAGGCAGAGGCTAGACACAAATTGCTGGAGTAACTCAGCGGGTCAGGCAGCTTCTCTGGAGAGAAGGAATGGGTGACGTTTCGGGTCGAGACCCTTCTTCAGACTAGACAGGGGAAAGGGGAGATATAGATGGTGATGTCAATCCTTTCCCTTTCCTGACTAGTCTGGAGAAGGGTCTCAACCCGAAAACGTCACCCATTCCTTCTCTCCAGAGATGCTGCCTGTCCCGTTGAGTTACTCCAGCATTCTCTGTCTTTCATTGGTTTATACCAGCACCTGCAGTCCCTTCCTGCACATTCAGGGGCAGAGGCAAAGCTTCTCACCAATTGTTATGTATTTGAGCTTGGGTGAGGAATAAGGCTGGGAGGGCTGCCAAATTGTAATTAATATAACAGTAGAACAGTAGGAATGTTAAAAAGGGGATCTGCCTTTTATTAATAACAAGGCAGCCTTGGTTCTCTGGTGACGTGTGATATCTATGAGGAGAGGGAAAAGGACATGGGATGGGCCAGCAGTAGGTAGAGCATCTGCCTCACAACTCCACCGACCCAGGTTCAATCCTTCTGCAGTTGTACAGGGCCCTAGTGAGACCACACCTGGAGTACTGTGTGCAGTTGTACAGGGCCCTAGTGAGACCGCACCTGGAGTACTGTGTGCAGTTTTGGTCTCCAAATTTGAGGAAGGATATTCTTGCTATTGAGGGCGTGCAGCGTAGGTTTACTAGGTTAATTCCCGGAATGGCTGGACTGTCGTATGTTGAAAGACTGGAGCGACTAGGCTTGTATACACTGGAATTTAGAAGGATGTGAGGGGATCTTATCGAAACATATAAGATTATTAAGGGGTTGGACACGTTAGAGGCAGGAAACATGTTCCCAATGTTGGGGGAGTCCAGAACAAGGGGCCACACAGTTTAAGAATAAGGGGTAGGCCATTTAGAACAGAGATGAGGAACAACTTTTTCAGTCAGAGAGTTGTGAATCTGTGGAATTCTCTGCCTCAGAAGGCAGTGGAGGCCAATTCTCTGAATGCATTCAAGAGAGAGCTAGATAGAGCTCTTAAGGATAGCGGAGTCAGGGGGTATGTGGAGAAGGCAGGAACGGGGTACTGATTGAGAATGATCAGCCGTGATCACATTGAATGGCGGTGCTGGCTCGAAGGGCCGAATGGCCTCCTCCTGCACCTGTTGCCTATTGTCTATTGTCTGCAGTTCCTTGTGTCTCCATTGACGAACATAGCCAGGGTTCAAGGCCAGTCTGTGAATCAACAGTGAACGTCTTCATCTGCCAGTCCAATCTAACGTTGGGCGTTGACGTCATTCCTAGTGCAACCACTGACCCCGAAAGTAAATTCCACAGCCTCACATGTGTGCAGGTTCCTCTGCTCTCTGCCCCGAATCTTGCATTCAAGGCTTCCTTCCAATGACAGGGTTGGAAAAAAGGACAAGAGACGTCAACACATGCACAAATGGTAAAAGGGTCGCTTATCCGGATCCAGGAAGGGCCGTCTACTCTACAGGTGAACGGGTGAACTAATGCTGCAAAAGGAGATCACTTTAACCCTGTGGCCTCTACTCAGTTCTCCTTGCAAGGGTGACCATCGAGCGAGAATTCTCTTTTAACTTCCACATTCCTTTCAAGACAGCTGAATAGGATTTATAGTCAATGGAACCCATTTGAAGTTTACTCTCTGTAGCAATGAGGAAAATGTGGAGCCAGCCTGCACAACATAACCCCCCCACAAAGGGTAGTGCACTAACAACTGACTGAATAGAGGAGAAATGATACAGGCAAGAAGGGCCAGCTTCTTCTGAACAGTCCAAAGAAGGGTCTCGACCAAAACGTTGCCTATTCCTTTTCGCCGGAGATGCTGCCTGACCCGGTGAGTTATTCAATAGACAATAGACAATAAGTGCAGGAGGAGGCCATTCGGCCCTTCGAGCCAGCACCGCCATTCAATGTGATCATGGCTGATCATTCTCAATCAGTACCCCGTTCCTGCCTTCTCCCCGTACCCCCTGACTCCGCTATCCTTAAGAGCTCTATCTAGCTCTCTCTTGAATGCATTCAGAGAATTGGCCTCCACTGCCTTCTGAGGCAGAGAATTCCACAGATTCACAACTCTCTGACTGAAAAGGTTTTTCCTCATCTCAGTTCTAAATGGCCTACCCCTTATTCTTAAACTGTGGCCCCTTGTTCTGGACTCCCCCAACATTGGGAACATGTTTCCTGCCTCTAACATGTCCAACCCCTTAATAATCTTATACGTTTCGATAAGATCACCTCTCATCCTTCTAAATTCCAGTGTATACAAGTCTAGTCGCTCCAGTCTTTATTCCAGCCTTTTGTGTCTGTCTACTGAACGACTTCTAGCACCGGCCCAGTCCTATGACGAATGGCGACACAACCTTGGTTTCCAATCAGGGTTGTGCCACAAAATAAGTTATCATGGGTTTGCCAGTAAAATACCAGCACAGGTTCTCAAAGGATGGAGAATTGGTGATGGGAATACTTGGAGAATCGGGTGCTGAGAGTAGTGAGGTTAGAGTGATCAGGGCCCACGATGCTTTGGGAGTGAAGGATATCAAAAGCAGGAGAGCTTGGAGAGCTAGAGGTTTAACAACCGTGGAGTGGGGAGGCTGACGGGTCGATTGGGAGCAGGAGCGTGTGAGGGGCTTTAAGTGTAGCCACTTGTTTAGAGATACAGCGCGGAAACTGGCCCTTCGGCCCACCGAGTCCATGCCGACCAACGATCCCAGCACACTAACACTAACCTACATACTCTAGGGTCAGTTTACAGAAGGTATCATAAAATGCTGGAGTAACTCAACGGGTCAGGCAGCATCTCAGGAGAGAAAGAATGGGTGACATTTCGGGTTGAGACCCTTCTTCAGACCCTTCAGTCTGAAGAAGGGTCTCGACCCGAAACGTCACCCATTCCTTCTCTCCTGAGATGCTGCCTGACCCGCTGAGTTACTCCAGCATTTTGTGATGCCTTTGATTTGTACCAGCAACTGCAGTTATTTTCCTACAGGGACAATTTACACATACACCAAGCCAATTAACCTACAAACCTGTACGTCTTTGGAGTGTGGGAGGAAACCGAAGATCTCGGAGAAAACCCACGCAGGTCACGGGGAGAACGTGCAAACTCCGTACGGACAGCGCCCGTAGTCGGGATCGAACCCGGGTCTCCGGCGCTGCAAGGCAGCAACTCTACCGCTGCGCCACCGTGCTGCCACTTGTGCTTCAGTTCAGGGGTTGAGAATAAGTAGGGTGAATGAGGAGGCTGTTTATTTCAAGTCCTGCATGGTGCCTTAAAAAAAAAATCACAGAGAGCGCTTCTTGTGTGGAGTATGTGCGTGCCCACTGACTGCCACTTTACGCGTCTGTGCTCAGGACTGGCACCTGCTACACCACTCCACTTGGATCTGGGCGGCCGGGGCGCTGCCAAAATTGGTTTCTCTTACGGCAGAGGTCATTGTCTACCCACCCCTGCCCACCCTCTCTGGCCCAGCCTGCCCCACCATCCGTGACCTGCAGCTGATGCAGCGGTAATGTGCCACGCACGGGTATTCACACAGGGCCATCCTGCAGCAATGAGATCAAGTGCAAGCAGGGAACTGCAGATGCAGGATTACAACAAAAAAAGACACAAGGTGCTGGAGTAACTCAGCGGGGTAAGGCAGCATCTCTGGAAAACATGGAGAGGTGGCACTTTGAGTCGGGACCCTTCTTCAGAACAACTGTAAGGAGGAGGGGAAAGAGAGTTGGAAGGGAGAGGCAGGACAAAGCCTGGCAGGTAACAGGTGGATACAGGTGAGAGGAGGGGGGGCTTTGATGGCAGATGGTTGGATAAAGGTCAGAGAGAAAAAGACAGAAGGTGTGTATCTTGTATCTTGTCATCACTTCCGAAGAGTCCACTTGAGACTATACTGGAAGTATCCTATATCCACTAGGGACAATTTGTAACACTATCCTACACCCACTAGGGACAATTTTTACATTTGCCCAGCCAATTAACCTACAAACCTGCATGTCTTTGGAGTGTGGGAGGAAACCGAAGATCTCGGAGAAAACCCACGCAGGTCACGGAGAGAACATACAAACTCCGTACAGACAGCACCCGTGGTCGGGATCGAACCCGGGTCTCTGGCGCTGCATTCGCTGTAAGGCAGCAACTCTACCGCTGCGCCACCGCGACAAAAGGATTGAGGAGTTGCGGATTGTGAAGCTAGAGGAAGGAATGTAGGACAGGAGAACAAAGTTGTGTCTAATTGGGACACAGCAGAATGGAGGGGGGGGGAGAAGGGAGGGGGGGGAAGAAGGGGAGGGGGGGTTGAAGGGACCTTAAAATGGGCAATTCAATGGTCATGCAGTTGGGTAGTAAGCTCCCGAGCGGAATGTGAGATGGTGTTCCAACAGTTTGCGTGCGGCCTCACTCTTGCAATGGAGGACGTCCAGGACAGAAAGTCAAGTCAAGTCAAGTCAATTTTATTTGTATAGCACATTTAAAAACAACCCACGTTGACCAAAATGCTGTACATCAGTTCAGGTACTAAGAACGAACATACAATGGCATTCAAACATAACAGCACATACATAAACAGTTCACAGCGCCCCCTCAGAGGGCCTCAAACGATAGGGAGTAGAAATAGGTTTTGAGCTTGGACTTAAAGGAGTCGATGGAGGGGGCAGTTCTGATGGGGAGAGGGATGCTGTTCCACAGTCTAGGAGCTGCAACCGCAAAAGCGCGGTCACCCCTGAGCTTAAGCCTAGACCGCGGGATAGTGAGTAGCCCCAAGTCGGCCGACCTGAGGGAACTGGAGATAGAGTGGTGGGTTAGAAGATTTTTGATATGGGGGGGGGGGGGGGGCAAGCCTGTTTAGGGCTTTATACGTGAATAGGAGGAGCTTGAAGTTGATTCTGTACTGTACTGGGAGCCAGTGGAGAGAGGCCAGAATCGGGGTGATGTGGTCCCTTTTACGGGTACCCGTCAGGAGTCTCGGTGCGGTGTTTTGGACCAATTGCAGGCGGGACAGGGATGATTGGCTGATCCCAGTGTATAGAAAGGACAGTCTGGGGATGGAGATGGGAGTTAAAATGGTTCGAAACCAGGAGTTCCACTAGACCTTCTCGGACTGAGTGCAAGTGCTTGGCAATAAGATGAGCTTTCAGGTTGAAGTAACCTGCTCCCTGATGTGTTGTCTCCCCCCACTGCCCTAGGAAGCAGATGTCAAGTGAGCAGGGGCACCAGGGCGGGGAACTGAAGACACGGCCTCTCAGGGCAAGGTCAGCCCAGAGTATAGCCACTTGCAAACCATTTCCATGCTGGGACTATGCCTCGCGTGTTCAGATCAACATGACATCATAGTCTACCACTATGTAATCCTCCCAAACAAGTCATCTACCGACTTTGGGCCTGCACTCGCTGGAGTTTAGAAGAATGAGGGGGGACCTCATTGAAACAGACAGAAAAGTGAAAGGCTTGGGTAGAGTGGATGTGGAGAGGATGTTACCGCTAGTGGGAGAGTCTAGGACTAGAGGTCACAGCCTCAAAATTAAAGGACGTTCTTTTAGGAAGGAGATGAGGAGAAATTTCTTTAGTCAGAGGGTGGTGAAGCTGTGGAATTCTTTGCCACAGAAGGCTGTGGAGGCCAAGTCAGTGGATATTGGTAAGACAGAGATAGATAGATTCTTGATTGGTACAGGTGTCAGAGTTTATGGGGAGAAGGCAGGAAAACGGGATTAGGAGGGAGAAATAGATCAGCCATGATTGAATAGTGGAGTAGACTTAGACAATAGACAACAGACAATAGGTGCAGGAGTAGGCCATTCGGCCCTTGATGGGCCGAATGGCCTAATTCTACTTCTATCACTTATGACCTTATGACTTGGTTGTCAAGAGGTTCACATGTCAGAGAGGAGATGGCGAACAAAATATTCAAGAGTCAAGAGTATTTAATTGTCATGTGCATACGGGCAGGAACAATGATTTTTTACTTGCTGCCACTTTACAGGCACATTACGCACAACATAAAATATATATCTTTATACTAAAACTCTTGTTTGTTTGTTTGTTTGTTCCTGAACTACAGCCAAAACGGTACACGATAGCGCGACAATTTTAGGCCCACCTTACTCACCGTCGTCCCTTTGGTGCTAATGGAAGAAGTTTCATTGAAATCGGTGTTATATTTTTTAAGTTATTCACATTTTAAATTTAAATCTATCTCCTAGGGAGGGGGGAGGGAGGAAGGAGGGTAAGGGGGGTTGATGGGAATGGAGGGGAGGGGAGGGAAGGGGAGGAGGGAGGGGGGGAGGGGAGGAGGGGGGAGAGGAAAGGGGGGAGGGGGGAGAGGAAGGGGGGGAGGGGGGAGAGGAAGGGGGGAGGGGAAGGGAGGAGCGGGAGGGGGGAAGGGAGGAGGGGGAGGGGAGAGGGGAGGGAATGGGGAGGGGAGGAATAGAGGGGGAGGGGGAGGGGGAGGGAAGGGAATGGGGAGGGGAGGAATAGAGGGGGAGGGAAGGGGAGGGGGGAGAGGGGAGGGAGGAGGGGCAGAGGGTGCTGCACCAATGCAGGAGAATTTTGGGCCCAACGGGTCCACTTGGTCTAGTATATATATATATAATTATAGAGTTATACGAGGTAACTGGACCAGAATAGTACAAAATGAACCTAATAGTGCAATCTTAATAGTACAAAGTTCACTGTATATCGTTGCTGAAGTAGGTGAAACAATTGACTGCAGATGCCGGTTTACAAAACTATAGACACAAAGTGCTGGAGTAACTCATCGGCTCAGGCAGTATCATGCTACCTGACCTGTCGAGTTACTCCAGCACTTTGTGCCTGTTTGTTGCTGAGGTAGGGTTGTGATTGGGGTTGTACCGGGTGATTCAAGAGTCCATTAGTGACTGGGAAGAAGCTGCTCTTGAACCTTCAACTGTGGTGGCAGTGAGTCGAGGGCGTGCACGAGGTGGGGTGGGCCTTCGATGATATCAGTTGCTTTCTTGAGCGGCGCTTCCCGTAGATCCCTCAGACGGTGGTGAAGTCAATGCCTGTGAAAGGGCCGGGAAATGCCCGCCACTTTCTGTAGCTCCCTTCGATCCTGAGTGTGTGGATTACCGAACCAAGAGAGAGAGATGGACGATCAGTCCCAGCACAGGAACCATGCGGCCACAAGAGGCGGCAATAAGATATCGGCGTCAGGCCATTTTGGGCTAAAGTCCACCTCCAAAGACAGGACCCTGAGGGATTGCTGCTTTGTTACAGGTGAGTCTTATCACAGGTGCTCCCGGGTAGATTGGTCAATGTTAACTCCTGCCACTAAAACACGTTGCTTTGTCTACACATGGCTATTTGTGGCACTTTGAACTGGTGTGACCTCGCCTGCATTGGGACCATGACTGCATAAAGTATTTCACTGGCTTTTAAATGCTTTGAAATGTCCTGACCCTCCTGTGACTAATGCCCCTTCGAGAGCCAGTGCCATTTCAAGGGTCAAAGGCAGGCAAGCCAAAAACCCTTGGGGTCAGAGTGCAAACACTGATGATCTAGGGATTGCCACACACTTCCATCCCCTGGGGTTCACACTCGGTTGTATCTCCAAGGCTGAGAACTATCACATCTTTACACTAAAGCACCCACGATAACTGTGCCGACTTTCAGAGATACACAAGTTCATAGCACACCTCCAGATTCAGGGACAGTTTCTTCCCAGCTGTTATCAGGCAACTGAATCATCCTACCACAACCAGAGAGCAGTGCTGAACTACTATCTACCTCCTTGGTGACCATCGGACTATCCTTGTTTGGATTTTGTTGGCTTTACCTTGCGCTAAACGTTATTCCCCTATCATGTATCTATCTATACACTGTGTGTAAGAAAATAACTGCAGATGCTGGTACAAATCGAAGGTATTTATTCACAAAATGCTGGAGTAACTCAGCAGGTCAGGCAGCATCTCGGGAGAGAAGGAATGGGCGACGTTTCGGGTCGAGACCCTTCTTCAGACTGAATCTATACACTGTAAATGGCTCGATTGTAATTATGCATTGTCTTTCCGCTAACTAGATAGCACGCAACAAAAAATGTTTCACTGTACCTCGGTACACCTGACAATAAACTAATCTGAACTAGCCTCTCTGTAATCCTGCTGTTTTCACAATCCACTCAAGAGACTGTGTGCGAGACTGAAAGTCCACCATTGTCCTCCCACTGTTATAGCCCATTAGTGTATAATGTCCTCCCTTGCATTCCTCTGCAGATTTTCCCAGGACTCGGCTCACTCTACTCTTCCTCGATTACCCTACAACTTGCTCCACCCACCAATGTTCAGTTTGAATTCATGGCCTCCCGGGCCTACGACCACTCAGTGAATGAAAGGATGCAGTGTAAGTTGTGGGCGGCTCGCTGTAAACATCCGCATTGTTATAAAAGACACAAATCCCTTTCAGTTTGCTGCACAGAAGCTGGCCATTGTGGACTGGTGCAGCTTTTGTTTCCTTGTCAGGGTGAGAATGAGCTATTTTCTTCCTTTCCTTGAGATTGGGTCATTATATTTACACCCAGAGAGTTGTGAATCTGTGGAATTCTCTGCCACAGAAGGCAGTGGAGGCCAATTCACTGGATGTTTTCAAGAGAGAGTTGGATATAGCTCTTCGGGCTAACGGAATCAAGGGATATGGGGAGATGGCAGGAAAAGGATACTGATTCTGGATGATCAGCCATGATCATATTGAATGGCGGTGCTGGCTCAAAGGGCCGAATGGCCTCCTCCTGCACCTTATGTTGAAAGACTGGAGCGACTGGAGCCATTAGGAGGCAGTGATCACAACATGATAAGTTTTACTCTGCAAATGGAAAGGCAGAAGGGAAAATCGGAAGTGTCAGTATTACAGTATAGCAAAGGGGATTACAGAGACATGAGGCAGGAGCTGGCCAAAATTGACTGGAAGGAGGCCCTAGCAGGGAAGACGGTAGAACAGCAATGGCAGGTATTCCTGGGAATAATGCAGAGGTTGCAGGATCAATTTATCCCAAAGAGGCGGAAAGACTCTAAGGGGAGTAAGAGACACCTGTGGCTGACAAGGGAAGTCAAGGACAGCATAAAAATTAAGGAGAGGAAGTATAACATAGCAAAGAAGAGTGGGAAGACAGAGGATTGGGACTCTTTTAAAGAGCAACAAAAGTTAACTAAAAAGGCAATACGGGGAGAAAAGATGAGGTACGAGGGTAAACTAGCCAATAATATAAAGGAGGATAGCAAAAGTTTTTTTAGGTACGTGAAGAGGAAAAAAATAGTCAAGGCAAATGTGGGTCCCTTGAAGACAGAAGCGGGGGAATTTATTATGGGGAACAAAGAAATGGCAGACGAGTTAAACCGTTACTTTGGATCTGTCTTCACTGAGGAAGATACACACAATCTCCCAAATGTTCTAGGGGCCGGAGAACCTAGGGTGATGGAGGAACTGAAGGAAATCCACATTAGGCAGGAAATGGTTTTGGGTAGACTGATGGGACTGAAGGCTGATAAATCCCCAGGGCCTGATGGTCTGCATCCCAGGGTACTTAAGGAGGTGGCTCTAGAAATAGTGGAAGCATTGGAGATCATTTTTCAATGTTCTATAGATTCAGGATCAGTTCCTGTGGATTGGAGGATAGCAAATGTTATCCCACTTTTTAAGAAAGGAGGGAGAGAGAAAACGGGTAATTATAGACCAGTTAGTCTGACATCAGTGGTGGGGAAGATGCTGGAGTCAATTATAAAAGACGAAATTGCTGAGCATTTGGATAGCAGTAACAGGATCATTCCGAGTCAGCATGGATTTACGAAGGGGAAATCATGCTTGACAAATCTACTGGAATTTTTTGAGGATGTAACTAGGAAAATTGACAGGGGAGAGTCAGTGGATGTGGTGTACCTCGACTTTCAGAAAGCCTTCGACAAGGTCCCACAAAGGAGATTAGTGGGCAAAGTTAGAGCACATGGTATTGGGGGTAGGGTACTGACATGGATAGAAAATTGGTTGACAGACAGAAAGCAAAGAGTGGGGATAAATGGGTCCCTTTCGGAATGGCAGGCAGTGACCAGTGGGGTACCGCAAGGTTCGGTGCTGGGACCCCAGCTATTTACGATATACATTAATGACTTCGATGAAGGGATTAAAAGTACCATTAGCAAATTTGCAGATGATACTAAGCTGGGGGGTAGTGTGAATTGTGAGGAAGATGCAATAAGGCTGCAGGGTGACTTGGACAGGTTGTGTGAGTGGGCGGATACATGGCAGATGCAGTTTAATGTAGATAAGTGTGAGGTTATTCATTTTGGAAGTAAGAATAGAAAGGCAGATTATTATCTGAATGGTGTCAAGTTAGGAAGAGGGGATGTTCAACGAGATCTGGGTGTCCTAGTGCATCAGACACTGAAAGGAAGCATGCAGGTACAGCAGGCAGTGAAGAAAGCCACTGGAATGTTGGCCTTCATAACAAGAGGAGTTGTGTATAGGAGCAAAGAGGTCCTTCTACAGTTGTACCGGGCCCTGGTGAGACCGCACCTGGAGTACTGTGTGCAGTTTTGGTCTCCAAATTTGAGGAAGGATATTCTTGCTATTGAGGGCGTGCAGCGTAGGTTCACTAGGTTAATTCCCGGAATGGCGGGACTGTCGTATGTTGAAAGGCTGGAGCAATTAGGCTTGTATACACTGGAATTTAGAAGGATCAGGGGGGATCTTATTGAAACATATAAGATAATGAGGGGATTAGACACATTAGAGGCAGGAAACATGTTCCCAATGTTGGGGGAGTCCAGAACAAGGGGCCACAGTTTAAGAATAAGGGGTAGGCCATTTAGAACGGAGATGAGGAAGAACATTTTCAGTCAGAGAGTGGTGAAGGTGTGGAATTCTCTGCCTCAGAAGGCAGTGGAGGCCAGTTCGTTGGATGCTTTCAAGAGAGAGCTGGATAGAGCTCTTAAGGATAGCGGAGTGAGGGGGTATGGGGAGAAGGCAGGAACGGGGTACTGATTGAGAGTGATCAGCCATGATCGCATTGAATGGCGGTGCTGGCTCGAAGGGCTGAATGGCCTACTCCTGCACCTATTGTCTATTGTCTATTGTCTACTAGGCTTGTATACACTGGAATTTATAAGGATGAGAGGGGATCTGATCGAAACGTATAAGATTATTAAGGGGTTGGACACGTTAGAGGCAGGAAACATGTTCCCAATGTTGGGGGAGTCCAGAACAAGGGGCCACAGTTTAAGAATAAGGGGTAGGCCATTTAGAACGGAGATGAGGAAAAACTTTTTCAGTCAGAGAGTTGTGAATCTGTGGAATTCTCTGCCTCAGAAGGCAGTGGTGGCCAATTCTCTGAATGCATTCAAAAGAGAGCTAGATAGAGCTCTTAAGGATAGCGGAGTCAGGGGGTATGGGGAGAAGGCAGGAACGGGGTACTGATTGAGAATGATCAGCAATGATCACATTGAATGGCGGTGCTGGCTCGAAGGGCCGAATGGCCTCCTCCTGCACCTATTGTCTATTGTCTACTGCACCTATTTTCTATGTTTCTATTTCTCGATGCGTTTTCTCAATCCCTCTCTCTAAGGTATCTGTTATTCGAGGGTTTGTGTTTAAACAGCACTCTCCTTGGCCTCTGCACCCTAAGGCGTGTTATAGTTCATGAAGTTCCCTCGAAGGACACTCTGTGATGTCAGAAATATTCATTGGCTTTTAGCCATGAGGATGGAAGGTCGGCCAAGATAATGAGGAAACATTCTCCTGTTCCTCTTCAGTACAATCAGATGAGACCTTTTCCCTGAGAAGTCTGGTTTTGCTCTCTCATTCGGCAGTCCGGCACTCCCTCAGGATTTCGCGGTTGGAATTTGAGCCTGGATACAGTGTTCAAGATTTAAGAGCGGAGTTGAAGGACAGGAGCACGTGACCACCTGTCAACTGAGTAGTCAAAGATAGACACAAAATGCTGGAGTAACTCAGCGAGTCAGGCAGCATCTTGGGAGAGAAGGAAAGGGTGACGTGTCGGGTCGAGAACCATCTTCAGACTGAGGATGGGTCTCGACCCGAAACGTCACCCATTCCTTCTCTCCCGAGATGCTGCCTGACCTGCTGAGTTACTCCAGCATTTTATGTCTATCTCCGGACAGCGTAGGCCCGGGAGGCCGCCATTGGTGGAGCGGGAGCACGTGAGGTCACGTGGGGCGCGGGGCAGCGACGTCACCTTGTCCCGTATTTGGGAGTGAGGAAGTTGGCAACCCTTGCCGAGCGTATTGTCATGTGCACAACTACTGTGAGTTACAGATACGGTGAGACCTGCTAACTCTGAGGCCAATAGATCTTATCGAAACGTATAAGATTATTAAGGGGTTCGACACGTTAGAGGCAGGAAACATGTTCCCAATGTTGGGGGAGTCCAGAAATAAGGGGCCACAGTTTAAGAATAAGGGGTAGGCCATTTAGAAATGAGATGAGGAAAAACTTTTTCAGTCAGAGAGTTGTGAATCTGTGGAATTCTCTGCCTCAGAAGGCAGTGGAGGCCAATTCTCTGAATGCATTCGAGAGAGAGCTAGATAGAGCTCTTAAGGATAGCGGAGTCAGGGGGTATGGGGAGAAGGCAGGTACGGGGTACTGATTGAGAATGATCAGCCATGATCACATTGAATGGCAGTGCTGGCTCGAAGGGCCGAATGGCCTCCTCCTGCACCTATTGTCTATTGTCTACTGCACCTATTTTCTATGTTTCTATTTCCTGATGCGTTTTCTCAATCCCTCTCTCTAAGGTATCTGTACCTGTCGGATGGATTCGGAGTCAGGGGGTATGGGGAGAAGGCAGGAACGGGGTACTGATTGAGAATGATCAGCCATGATCACATCTGAGGCAGAGAATTCCACAGATTCACAACTCTCTGACTGAAAACGTTTTTCCTCATCTCAGTTCTAAATGGCCCACCCCTTATTCTTAAACTGTGGCCCCTTGTTCTGGACTCCCCCAACATTGGGAACATGTTTCCTGTCTCTAACGTGTCCAACCCCTTAATAATCTTATACGTTTCGATAAGATCTCCTCTCATCCTTCTAAATTCCAGTGTATACAAGCCTAGTCGCTCCAGTCTTTCAACATATGACAGTCCCACCAATCCGGGAATTAACCTAGTAAACCTACGCTGCACGCCCTCAATAGCAAGAATATCCTTCCTCAAATTTGAAGACCAAAACTGCACACAGTATTCCAGGTGCGGTCACTAGGGCCCTGTACAACTGCAGAAGGACCTCTTTGCTCCTATACTCAACTCATTGGTGGCAGGAAAATTTATGAGCGTGGCCAGAGGCAAGAGCTAGCAGGGCGAAAGGGAATGGGACTAATAGCTTTGCTCAGCTGGGAGCCAGCATGACTCAAGGGGATGAATGGCCTCCTTCCGGGTCAGAGTAAGCGTGAGCGTGAGTGTGCATGAAGACAGTTGACAGAAAATACCAGAGGCACCGAGAACTGCAGATGTTGGAACCGTCAGCAAAAACACAAGGTGCTGGAGGAACTCAGTGGGTTAGGCAGCATCTGTGGAGGCAATGGACAGGAGACAGAAGGGTTGGGGCCCTTCATCAGAATGACGGAGTCAGGGGGGGAAAGCCGGAAAGAGGTGGTGGCGGGACAACACCTGGAAAGTGATAGGTGGATACAGGAGCGTGTCAGATGAGGAGAGGAGTGAGATGTAAAGTCAGAAGGTAGTATATAGGTGGAAGACGATGGAAGGGGAGGAACGTGAACCTAATTTCTGGCTAAATCTCATTCACCCCCCTCTTCAAGTGTCCCCGTTACCGCAGGTACTTGTTCTCAGCCCGGCATGCTCTGGCTGAAACTCTGCTTGATGCAGCTTACAAAATGGCAGCTCAGTGGCTGTCAGCCCTGGCGTTGCACTCAAGGTTTGCCCGCACTGCAGTGGTGGTAGTTTCACGGTGGGTGACGCCATTGAGTCCTCACTGCCTATTTCAGAGATTAAACAACGAAAGCAAAGCAGTCGTTTACAATCTCCAGTGGATCTTGCCAACGTCACCACTCAAGGTTTGTGTGCATTCCTTGTGGAGCCAAGGTAACTGTAAGAAGGATAGCGTTGTTGATATCTGTGTTTTTTTTAAGGAAGTGGATTCTTGTCCCTGCTGCTGGTGCCCAGTGCCACTGGGATACAAGGGCTGCCTGCTTGCCCTCCTGGTGTATCAGCATTGTGTCAGCCCTGCCCCACCGTGACCTGGCTGATCACTCTCGAGTGAAGGCACATTGAGCAGCGGGCCCATGTGTACACACACAGGCAGAGGTTATACACACCCACACATACACAGTTGAATCAACTCACACAGGCAATTATACACACACACACACACACACACACACACACACAGTTATGGTAACACACAGACAGAGGTCTTACACACTGACTAGGGGTGCCAACTTCCTCACTCCCAAATACGGGACAAGGTGATGTCACCACCCCATGCCCCACGTGACCTCACCCAGCCAGCGGCCACTTACTCCCGCTCCACCAATGGTGGCCGCCCGGGCCGGGAGGCGGGTTGCTACGCAACCTCCTTAAGGCAATGCCCGGGCCTCAACATGTAGACTGTCCGGATCTAAAATGTCGGAAACCTAGAGTGTCAGGGACCTAAACTGTCGGGGCCTAAACTGTTGGGGCCTAAACTGTCGGGGCCTAAACTGCCGGGGCCTAAACTGCCGGGGCCTAAACTGTCGGGGCCTAAACTTTCAGGGCCTAAACTGTCGGGGCCTAAGCTGTCGGGGCCTAAACTGTCGGGGCCTAAACTGCCGGGGCCTAAGCTGTCGGGGCCTAAACTGTCGGGGCCTAAACTGTCGGGGCCTAAACTGTCGGGGCCTACACTGTCGGGGCCTAAACTGTCGGGGCCTAAACTGTCAGGGCCTACAGAGTCCGGACCTACAGCGACTCCTTCAGTGTTGTAACAAGTATTGCTAAGTTATAAACACCGACAGCTCAGCAGGATGCTGTTCAGTGGCGTGATTCCACTGACCCTTGGAAACGTCTGTCTGATTTTGTCCTGCACCCCTACCTTTCCCCGTGACCTTGCAAACTCATCGCCTTCATGGCATGACCCATTGCTCGACGAACGTACTTGGCGGGACTGTCGTATGTTGAAAGACTGGAGCGACTAGGCTTGTATACACTGGAATTTAGAAGGATGAGAGGGGATCTTATCGAAACGTATAAGATCATTAAGGGGTTGGACACGTTAGAGGCAGGAAACATGTTCCCAATGTTGGGGGAGTCCAGAACAAGGGGCCACAGTTTAAGAATAAGGGCTAGGCCATTTAGAACTGGGATGAGGAAAACCCTTTTCAGTCAGAAAGTTGTGAATCTGTGGAATTCTCTGCCTCAGAAGGCAGTGGAGGCCAATTCTCTGAATGCATTCAAGAGAGAGCTAGATAGAGCTCTTAAGGATAGCGGAGTCAGGGGGTATGGGGAGAAGGCAGGAACGGGGTACTGATTGAGAATGATCAGCCATGATCACATTGAATGGCGGTGCTGGGTCAAAGGGCCGAATGGCCTCCTTCTGCACCTATTGTCTATTGTCTATTGTCTATTGTCTATTGTCTATTGTCTACTGTCTACTTCAACCCTAACCATTCATTCTGTTTTTCTCTCCCCACTGTTACTGCCTGGTGCACTGAATATTTCCAACCTTATCCCTTTCCATTATAGATCTGCCCCTTTTCACTCTCTTCTCCCCTGCCATTTCATTCCCTGCATCAATGCCTGCTCAAACTAAGTGTGTAGGAAAGAACTGCAGAGGCTGGATTAAACTGAAGATAGACACTACGACTGAACTAGCTCAGGCAGCATCTCTGAAGAAAAGGTACAGGTGACGGTTCGGTTTTCGAGTCGAAATGTCACCTATTCCTTTTGTCCAGAGTTACTGTCTGACCCGCTGAGTTACTCCAGCTTATTGTGTCTGTATCCTGCTTGAACTAGGTCAAGGTGCATAAGGACTCAAGAAAACAAGAGCAGGAGCCAGGCCACTCGGCCCCTCAATCCTTCCCCACCATTCAATACAATCATGGCAGATCCTCAAAAACCTCTTCTGTGCATTTTCTCAATTCCTCTCAATACTTTGAGCTTTCAAATATTTATCCATCTCCGCCTTAAATATATCTAATGATCTGGCTTCCACCACCCTTCGAGGTCAGCGATTTCTGGTTCACTACCCATCTGAGGGAACAGGTTGCTACACACCTCCATTTTAAATGACTGGCCCCTTATCTTGTAACTAGGCCCCTTTGTTTGTGACTCGTGAAGGAAGAGAGAGAGAGAGGTGGATTCTGGCCATTAAAATGTTGGCAGCAAAAAGGCATGGCTACCAAGAGCTACCGATTAAATAAAGACCACAATGAGTGGCGAGTGGATATCTCGGGGTGTGGGATCTGAAGGGCGTTACAGAGATAGAAGGTACGAGGCAGTGGAAAGACCAAGGGTGAGCGCTGTACATCTGAGGTGTTCCACCGACAAGACTCAAGAGTTAGTGGTGGACTTTGGGAGGAGAGCAACACCCCTGTCCCCTGTCTCCATCAAGGGTGTGGATGTGCAGTTTACCAGGGAGTGGACAGACACCTTGGAGTGTACCTGGACAGTAAACTTGACTGGTCTAGGAACGCTGAGGCCCTGTACGTGGGACAGAGCCGGCTGTACTTTCTGAGAAGGCTCCGCTCCTTCAACGTCAGCAGTAAGATGCTGCAGATGTTCTACCAGTCGGTGGTAGCCCGTGCCATCTTCTTCGCTGCCGTGTGCTGGGGCAGCAGGGCGAAGGCTGCGGACACCAATAGGATCAACAAGCTCATCAGGAAGGCTGGCTCCGTCCTGGGGGGGAGGAGTTAGACTCATGGGAGGTGGTCTTGGAGGGGAGGATGCTCCTCAAACTGCAGAGCATTCTGGACAACACAGCTCACCCCCTCCATGACACGCTGGTCAACCTGAGGAGCACCTTCAGCAACAGACTGGTCCCACCAAGATGCAGGACAGAACGCCACAGGAGATCTTCTGTGGCTATCAAACTGTACAACTCCTCCCCCTTCTGTCGTGGGGTAGACTGAGACTGACTCCCCCCTCCCCCTCCCCAATCTCTGCACATCCCCCAATCCTTTCCACTCATCACTTTAATTTCATGTTTCATGTATCTTGTGTTTTCATGACCGTTGGCGGACCAATTTCCTTCCTGGGATAAATAAAGTTCTATCGGATCGTAATTGGGAACTATTGCAAAAACACAAGGAGTGGGTCAGGGCAGGAGCAGCAGAACATTGAACACTTACGTTTACAAAGGAAAGGGTGACGGAGGGCAGGTAGAAATTAAATAAATGGAACACTGGGCCCATCAAACCAAAGCTGATCCCACCTTAACCTAAGTGTGAGAAAATAACTGCAGATGCTGGTACAAATCGAAGGTATTTATTTCACAAAATGCTGGAGTAACTCAGCAGGTCAGGCAGCATCTCGGGAGAGAAGGTATGGGTGACGTTTCAGGTCGAGAAGGGTCTCGACACGAAACGTCACCCATTCCTTCTCTCCTGAAATGCCACCTTAACCTAATGTTCACTTCACGTCCTCCATTGAGGTTTATTGGATGGCAATGGGAAGCCACCATCAACAATCGACCATCTCCCGCACCCTTAAGGATTGAGTAGAATGAGGGTGGTGTTTCCAAAACCTGATTACCCACAGGATTGCCAAAAGCCATTGGTAGGAAACTGGGTAGGAAGGACCTGCAGATGCTGGTGTAAACCCAAGATAGAGGGCCTCGACCCAGAACGTCACCCGTTCCTTCTATCCAGGGAAGCTGCCTGTCACGCCGAGTTACTCTAGCACTTTGTGTCGATCTTCGGTATGTTCAGCCACCAATCCCTCTGGCACACATGGCATTGGTCTTCTGGCAGGACAATCTACCAAAGACAGTGACAAAAAAGACATGAGACTGTACAGGAAGATAATGGGGCAGGCATTTACCCTGCGCCCATGGGCTGAGTGGCCTCCCTTTGTGCCATTATGTCATGAACAATAGACAATAGGTGCAGGAGGAGGCCATTCGGCCCTTCGAGCCAGCACCGCCATTCAATGTGATCATGGCTGATCATTCTCAATCAGTACCCCGTTCCTGCCTTCTCCCCGTACCCCCTGACTCCGCTATCCTTAAGAGCTCTATCTAGCTCTCTCTTGAATGCATGCAGAGAATTGGCCTCCACTGCCTTCTGAGGCAGAGAATTCCGCAGATTCACAACTCTCTCTGACTGAAAAAGTTTTTCCTCATCTCCGTTCTAAATGGCCTACCCCTTATTCTTAAACTGTGGCCCCTTGCTCTGGACTCCCCCAACATTGGGAACATGTTTCCTGCCTCTAACGTGCCCAACCCCTTAATAATCTTATACGTTTCGATAAGATCTCCTCTCATCCTTCTAAATTCCAGTGTATACAAGCCTAAGCTAAAGGAGATGTAGAGAAGATTCATGAGGATTCTACCAGGGGTGGTGGGCTTGTGTTATAAGGACAGGCTCTATAGGGTCGGATGGTGTGACCTTGTAGTAGTGAGTTATAAAATCATGAGGGGGGGAATACAAGCTGGATTGCCACCATCTTTTCCCCAGAGTGGTGTAAAACGAGAGGGCATATATGTAAGGTGAGAGGGGAAAGGTTTGAAGGGGACCCAAGGGTTTATCACACAGAGGATGGTGGGTATAGAGGACTCAGTGCCGGGGAGGTGGTGGGAGGCAGGTAAAAAGCGGGTACAATAACAACATTTAAAAGGCATTTGTACAGGTACATGGATGGGAAGGGTTTGGAAGGATATGGGCAATAGGCATGACTTTAGCTCAGGCAGGCACTTGGTCGGCATGGAAGAGTTGGCCTGAAGAAGGGTCTCGACCCGAAACGTCACCCATTCCTTCCCTCCAGAGATGCTGCCTGACTCAGCTGAGTTACTCCAGCATTTTGTGTCTATCATCGGTGTAAACCAGCATCTGCAGTTCCCTTCTCCACATGGAAGAGTTGGGCCAGTTTCCTTCAATAACTCCTATCGTATAGAATGTGGAGCAGATCAAGCGGGCCTCCTCCTGCTCATTATTTATGAATCAGCAGTGCCCTCAAAGCTTTTAACTTTACCTCAGTACATGTGACGGTAATAAACCTGCACCTGACCTGACCCATCTCTTGCCAGCTTCCCTTCCTCCATTTTGCGTCCTTCAACAAAGATGCCGAGAAACGCGAGTCCGGCCGCTCTCTTGAAGGAATGGGATGAGAAGGTGCCCGGCACTTCCCAGCTCTCTTTCAGGCTCGCTGTGGGGAACCTGAGAGCCTCACGACTCTTTGATCCTGTAATTGGGCCCTGTAGCAATCGCAAAGGAAATTGCTCTCCCAATAACCTGCTTTTAATGACAGAACACACATTCCCAAGGAGCAGAAAAAATGCCATTCAACTTCAGATCGCAGCTGCGGGCGGGCAAGGAGCGGCGGGCAAGGAGACAATCAGGTTTGGTGCCACTTTGTGGCTCGGCAGGGACTGCCAGGTGGGAACGTACTCAGCTACAGCCTGAGCGGCAGCATTCTTACTTACCCCAACTGCTCTCAGCAACTGAAGGGTTGGTGTGTGATTGAGTTGCTTAGGAGTGAAGGCCAGGTGAGTGGAGTCCCATGAGGGCAGGGCTGTGTCGCAGGTGGGGATGAGGGAGGTGCAATGGCACAAGGTAAAAGTACGCTGGCCAGGTTGAGTGGGAGGCATGGTGGTGGGGGGGGGGTGTAGTGGGGGAATTGTTGATTGGATTGGGGCAATGGATATTGGGGTTGAGTGCAGGTAGAGACTGGATCGCAGGCACGCGGGGGTTGGGGCTGGTGGTGCAGGTGGAGATTCTATTGGGGGGTAGGTAGACAATCGAGTTGGGGGGAAGGTGGATATTGGGGTTAGGGGCAGTGATTAACAGTGATTGGGGTTAGGGGCAGTGAAGAGTTGGTGCGTGATTGAGTTGCTTGACTGAAGAGTTGGTGCTTCAGCTGCAGAGACTGAAGAGTTGGTGCTTCACCTTCAGGGAAGGTGGATATTGGAGTTAGGGACAGTGATTGGGGTTAGGGGCAGTGAAGAGTTGGTGCGCGATTGAGTTGCTTGACTGAAGAGTTGGTGCTTCAGCTGCTCTCAGCACCTGAAGAGTTGGTGCTTTGTCCTGGTGTGGCAAAGGCAGTATTGGGGTTTGCTGCCAATGAGGCCCTTGGAACCCGTTGCCTGACCACTCCTGGTCTCTGTGTGTGTCGGGCCGCCATATCGCGAGGCGTTCAGCAGGTAATGCCGGTGACTGAGCATGTGTATAAAATCGTGAGAGGAATAGATGCACAGAGTCTCTTGCCCAGAGTAGGGGAATCGCGGGCCAGAGGACATAGGTTTAAGGTGACGGGGAAAAGATTCAATAGGAATCCGAGGGGTCACTTTTTCACACAGAGGGTGGTGGGTGTATGGAACGAGCTGCCAGAGGAGGTAGTTGAGGCTGGGACTATCCCAACTTTTAAGAAACAGTTAGACAGGTACATGGATGGGACAGGTTTGGAGGGATATGGGCCAAGCGCAGGCAGGTGGGACTAGTGTAGCTGGGACATGTTGGCCGGTGTGGGCAAGTTGGGCCGAAGGGCCTGTTTCCACACTGTATCATTCTGTGTCTCTGTCCCATCTTCTGCAGCAGCTTGCAGAGCAGAGGCAGAGGAAAACATGGGGAGAGGGGAGGAAGAGGCAAGGAATAGGACCGATGGACCAGTGCTGTTTCCTGGCCAGATCCCCACACCCTTGATTCTCCTGGAGTCAAGGATCGGTCTAGGGGCAGACACAGAATGCTGGAGTAACTCGGTGGGACAGGCAGCATCTCTGGAGAGAAGGAATGGGTGACGCTTCGGGTCGAGGCCCTTCTTCAGACTCAAGGATCAGCCTGGCGGGGAGTTGGGCCGGCATCTGCTGGGCCTGGCTCACGTCGACTTGAGCAGCAGTTGAGGGGGGGACCTGGCTGTGTGGAAGTTTGGGCAAGGGGGCGGCTGCAAGGTAGGAAGTCAGGGTTTAGGTTTAGTGTTTGATGGGGGTGTAGAGTCAGGTGGTAGGATGATGGAGGGTTGGCTTGGATGTTCAGGAGAGAGGTAGATGAACAAAGGTAGGTCAGGCGGGAGGTGGGGGTCAGGTTAGAGGTGGCGGAGGGGAGGGGGGGGTGGTCAGGTCAGAGGTGAAAGGTCAGGTCAGGTAGGTGAGAGTTTAGGTCAGTTAGGAGGTCATTTCCGGTCAAGGCCAAGTGGGATAATTTAAGAAAATAACTGCAGATGCTGGTACAAATCGAAGGTATTTATTCACAAAATGCTGGAGTAACTCAGCAGGTCAGGCAGCATCTCAGGAGGGAAGGAATGGGTGACGTTTCGGGTCGAGACCCTTCTTCAGACTGATGGGGGTGGGAGGTCAAGTGGGAGGTCAGATTGGAGTTCATCAGGAGGGAGGTACATGGGTAGATGAGGTTAAATGGGAGGTGGGAAGTCAGGTCAGGTGGAGTGGGTCAGTTTGGGTGAGATTTGGATTACGGTCATAAGGTCATAGTAGAATGAGGCCATTCAGCCCATCAAGTCTACTACGCCATGGCAGACCTACCTCTCCCTCCTAACCCCATTCTCCTGCCTTCTCCCCATAACACTTGACACCCGCACTAATCAAGAATCTACCTATCTCTGCCTTAAAAATATCCACTGGCTTTGCCTCCACCGCCTTCTGTGGCAAAGAATTCCACAGATTCACCACCCTCTGACTAAAGAAATTCCTCCTCATCTCCTTCCTAAAGGAACATCCTTTAATTCTGAGGCTATTAACTCTGGTCCTAGACTCTCCCACTAGTGGAAACATCCTCTCCACATCCACTCTACCCAAGCCTTTCACTATTCTATACGTTTCAATGAGGTCCCCTCCCCCCCCCCCTCATTCTTCTAAACTCCAGCGAGTACAATCCTCCCGGATTGGTCCAACATACAGGCGGTGGGAGGGGGAGCTTGGATGACAAGTGCTGGGAGAGTAGATTTGGGTTAGGTACGAGGCTGGTGGCAGGTACCAGACGATGGAAGCAGTCAGTTAAGTGAAAATGTGGAGGGTTTGGGGTTTGGTGCTGTGTGGAAGGCCATTGGGAGGCACCTGGAGGTGTTCACTGAGTGACTGGTATGGGGGTCAACTCTGCTGGTAGACAGAGAGAGAGGAAAGGTTGGGGTAGATGTCAGTTAGAGTGGCAGACAGGTGCAGTCATCCTGGTGACAGGATCAGATCATCTGGCAAATTGGGTGGCAGGTAAGGAAGGGGTCAAGTGGTTGTTGCAGGTGTGGGCGTAGAGTGGGTTCTGTAAAATTAGGAGTGAAGGCCAGGTGAGTGGAGTCCCATGAGGACAGGGTTGATTCGCAGGTGGGATGAGGGAGGTGCAATGGCACAAGGTAAACGTAGGCTGGCCAGGTTGGGTGGGAGGCATGGTGGGGGGGGGGGGTGTAGTGGGGGAATTGTTGATTGGATTGGGGCAATGGATATTGGGGTTGAGTGCAGGTAGAGACTGGATCGCAGACACGCGGGGGTTGGGGCTGGTGGTGCAGGTGGAGATTCTATTGGGGAGTAGGTAGACAATCGAGTTGGGGGGACGGTGGAGATTGGAAACTGGGACCAGTGGAGATTGGGACAGAGGGTGCAGGTGGATATTCGACTGGGGGGGCTGGTAGATATTGGGGATCAGAGCAGATGGAGATTTGGGTCAGGATGTGGGGGATAACGGTTAGGGGCAGCTTAGAGATTGGAAATGGGGACCACTGGAGATTGGGGCTGGGGGTGCAGGTAGAGGTTCTGTTCGGGGACCGGTAGATATTTGGGGGCAGATGGAGTGTGGGGTGGGACAGGTGTCCATTTGACTGGGGAGACAGGTGAAGATTGGGTTCAGGGCAGGCGGAGATTGGCGTCAGGATATGGGGATAAGGGTTGGGGGGCAGCTGAAGATTGGGGTGGGCCAGGTGGTGAAGATTGGGTTCAGGGCAGGCGGAGACTGGAATCGGGGGCAGGTAGTGATTGGGATGATTGGGATGGGCGGCAGGTGAAGATGTTGTGGTGGGGCAGCTGGTAAAGTGGACGGGTCAGAGAGCGGGTGAATGGGGCTGATGGAGGGAGAGAAGGAGGGGAGGAGAGAAGAGAAGGAGGGGAGGAGATAGAGAGGGAGGGGAGGGGTGAGAGAGGAGAAGAGAGGGGGGAGAAGAGAGGGGGGAGGAGCAGAATGAGGGGGGAGCAGAATGAGGGGGGAGGGGATGGGGATAGGGAGAGGAGGAGAGGGAGACGAGGAGAGGGAGAGAAGAGAGGGAGAGAAGAGAGGGAGAGGGGAGATTAGAGAGGGAGAGGGAGAGGGGGGAGATTAGAGAGGGAGAGGGGAGAGGGGAGATTAGAGAGGGAGAGGGGAGAGGGAGAGGGGGAGAGGGAGAGGGGAGATGAGAGAGGGAGAGGGGAGAGAGCACAGGGAGAGGACATGAGGGGACGAGGGAGAAGGGGAGAGGGAGAGGAGGAGACGGAGAGAAGAGAGGGAGAGGGGAGATGAGAGAGGGGGAGGGAGAGGGGAGCAGAATGAGGGGGGCAGGGGATGGGGATAGGGATAGGGAGAGGGGAGTTGAGAGAGGGGAGAGGGGGAGAGGGAGAGGAGAGAGAAGAGAGA